>NC_137806.1:5000-237500 GCF_963383645.1 Muscardinus avellanarius
TACACATAAAAAATTTTTTTTCTTTTGTGCTGGTACTGGGGATGGAACCCTTCTACCTCCGGGCTACACTCCCAGACCAATTTTTTTTTTCATGTTTTATTTGAAAACACAGCCTCTGAAACCAGCTGAGGTAGGCTTAGAACCTGCGAGAACCCCCTGTCTCAGCCTCCCAAGGGCGGGAATTACAAGTGTGCGTCACCAAGCCTGGCTGTAAATAGGAATATTCTATAGGGACAGTTAAAGTCGATAACCTTTAAAATAGAGAAAGTAGAGACACACTACTGGCAGCAGAATGGTTACAAAAATAGAGGCCGGTACTTGGGTGGCTAAGGGTTAAAGATAGCCTCAGGAACCCGGGCAGACCGTGTTTGAAAGTTAAAAAAAATAATAATAAAATGGGGATAGAACATAGCTTGGAGGTTGAAGGCACCTTAAGCCAATCCCCAGTATAACACTAACACAAAATGAATAAAATATTAAACCCATGAACCATTAAAACATGCATACCTCCCTCTTAAGCTCCCCGCCACAAACAGAACGTGTTTTCTTCAAACTCCACTTAGTTTTCCTACCTCTTACACAACGGCTCGTACTCAGGAAAATGGAGCTTGGGCATGCTGAGGAGGGGCTTCCACAGGCGTCCAGAAACTGAAATCTCTCCCCCGGTCGTCAGAAGAAAGCTCTTCCTGTGAGAAAAGCTGGCGTTATATACCGGCGCTAAGAAAGAACTTCCCGGGCTAAAAAGAGTTCCGGGTCAGAAAAACAGGTTCCAGTGTTAAAGTAATAAGTTCCGCTGCTCTTCGGCGCCGGCCGCCGCCCCGGCAGCTCTTCGGACACGGCCGCCGCCCCGGCAGCACTTGGGACGCAGACGCCGCCGCCGCCCCTGCAGCTCTTGGGACGGGACGCGGCCGCTGCCGCTGCCGCCGCCGCCCCTGCAGCGCTTGGGACGGGACGCGGCCGCCGCCGCCGCCGCCGCCCCTGCAGCTCTTGGGACGGGACGCGGCCGCTGCCGCCGCCGCCCCTGCAGCTCTTGGGACGACGAC
Organism: Muscardinus avellanarius; assembly: GCF_963383645.1. Taxonomy (NCBI): domain Eukaryota; kingdom Metazoa; phylum Chordata; class Mammalia; order Rodentia; family Gliridae; genus Muscardinus; species Muscardinus avellanarius. The sequence continues at coordinate 6,044 of NC_137806.1, forward strand.
GCCGCCGCCGCCGCCGCCGCCGCCGCCCCTGCAGCTCTTGGGACGCGGCCGCGGCCCCTGGAGCTCTTCGGATACGGCCGCCGCCGCCGCCCCTGGAACTCTTCAGACGCGGCCGCCGCCCGTGGGACGCCGACCCACAGCTGCCGCAGCTCTTTACAGCTCACTGCTGCTTCCACAAGACACACAGGAGGCTGTCTTATATAGCCTGCCAACTCTCCTGATTGGTTCTTAGATCTGGAATCTGATTGGTCTTTAGTTCTGGGCTCTGATTGGTCTTTAGTTCTGGGCTATGATTGGTCCTTAGAGCTGAGCCCTGATTGGTCCATTTTCAATCTCTTTTTCAAATCCCTGCGTAGCCGGCCGTGGTGGTGCATGCTTCTAATCCCCGAGCTTGGGAGGCAGAGACGGGAGGATGGTGCAGGTTTGAGCCGGCATTGCTGGATTAAGAGACCCTGTTTCTGTTGTATGCGGAGTTTGCGAGAAATGGGAGACTCGAGAGCCTGAGGGAAATGTGTTCATTGAAGCCTTTATTAGCTGGCCAGCGGCGGAGCCCTCAGTCTGTAATCAGACCAGAGGGGCGCCCCGACTGCCTGGGGTAGCGGGCTTATAAGGGGTTAGATCTACATGATTGGATAAGCTAGCTACGATGGTAGGAGGGGTTGACCTTCATGAAAGGAGACACCACTACACCTTGCTAGGGGAGGTACCTTACAGGGACGTTCACTATGTCAGAATTACATGAACAAGATGGAGGTCATGGGTATAAAAGACCAGTCACGTGTAATCCCTTTGTTGTATTTCGAGTCACCCCACCCATGCCTGTATTTCTATTTTCTGTATTTCTATATTTCTAATAAACTTCTTTAAATCTTCAGCAACTGTCCAAGCTATGCATATTTATTCTTAGCTTAGGACAAGAATCCATGGTTTTTTATCTGTTTGGGGTTGTTTGGGGTTTTGTTTTGGTTTGGGGGTAGTATGTCTGGGACCCTAGAAGGGATTCCTGGGGAATGGCTTCCCCAAATTACATTCTCCCAATCCGTAACAGCTGAGGCTGGCTTTCAACCTGTGATTCTCCTGTCTCAGCCTCCTGAGTACGAGGATTGCAGGCTTGAAGCATGATGACTCTGCCTGTCCTTTTCATTTCCTTCCTCTTTTTCCCAGGGAAGACATGTTTTTCCCCCTATGGTACTGGGAAGTAAACTTAGGGTCATTCTAACTCCAAACAATACTCCCAGCCATATTTTATTTTTATTTTGAAATAGGGTCTCACTAGATTGATGAGTCTCAATACTTGCTAAGGCTGTCCTCAAACAGATGACCTTTCTATCTCAGCCTCCCAAGTTTAAAGGACCAAAGTTTAAAGGTTTAAAGGGATGCTCCACCACACCCAGCTGGACATTCCTTTCCTATTTCATTTATTTATTTATTTATTTTGGTGTTAATAGGGGTAGAACCCAGAGGCTTTCTACCTCCGGGCTATCCTCCCAGCCCTCTTTGACATTTTATTTGGAAACAGGGTCTCACTAAGTTGCTGAGAGCCTCACTAAGTACCTGAGGCTGGATTGAAACCTCTGAGATCCTCCTGTCTCAGCCTCCCAAGCCTGGAGATTACAGGTGTGCACCACCACGCCCAGCTCCTTTCCTAATTTAAAAGGAAAGCTGGAGATCAAATGGCACCGGGTCAGTGTCAATCGGTCAGACCAGCTTCCGGGCTGGTAGAAGAATAGGTGTCCCCTGACATTTCCCCTTCGGCCAAGGGTGTAAAGATTGTGAGGCAGAATAAAATAAAATAGTAGATAGAAAGCAGATGAATTGGGAAGGAAAGAAAAATATAGTTTTAAAATCTGGAAAGTTCCTAATCTCTAACTCCACCAGGTAGGATAGATTGTTTCAGGCTAAGGCCTCAATGAGCCACACCCTTATTCACAAAGGCCCCTCTATTCACCAGAGATCCCTGAAATGCTAAGTAAACAAAGGATCCTTGAGTAGGACAATGATTGGACACCAGGCAACCACTGCCTCTCATAGCCAGAGGGACCAGAAGATTAAGAGGACCCCCTTGCAGGGAAAGGTGGTGCATTCTTGTAAACTTGAAGGACACCCTCAGCTACTTAGTGAGGCCCTTTGCAACTCAGTGAGACAGTTTCAAAATAAATAAATAGGGAGCCGGGCTTGGTGGCACAGGCTTGTAATCCCTGGGCTTGGGAGGCTGAGACAGGAGGATCTCAGGGTTCGAAGCCAGCCTCAACTACTTAGTGAGGCTTTCGGCAACTTAGTGGGACCCTGTTTCTAAATAAAAAATATAAAAAAGGTCTGGGAGTATAGCCTGGAGGTAGAAAGCCTCTGGGTTCCACCCCTAGTACCACCAAAATAAATAAATAATACATACATACATACATACATACATACATACATACATACATACATACGGCTGGGGGTGTAGCTCAGAGGTAGAATGCCCCTGGGCTCCAGCCACAACACTATAAAGAGGACACCCTTGTGAGGGTTCTATAAAGAACTGAAAAAGCAACAAAGATGGTCTTGGTCGACCTCTCTTAAAATTGCCTGCTTTCACCCTCAAACCTCAGTTTCCTAAATTAAACCTCTGCCTTTTCTGACTGGCAAATGCTGAAATTCTTTTCTGCCACATAAACCAAGAACCCCACAGAAGTGTGTTGTTTTCCCAGGACATTCCCATTAAAAGGAGCACAGCACAGAAGCCCAAGCTGAAAATAAAGGGCCAAGCCGGGCGTGGTGGCGCACGCTTGTAATCCCCTTGGGAGGCTGAGACATGAGGATCGCACAGGTTCAAAGCCAGTCAGCAACTTTCCGAGGCTCTCAGCAACTTAGTGAAACCCTGTTTACAAATAAAATATAAAATAGGTCTGGGAGTGTAGGCCGGAGGTAGAATGCTGCTGGGTTCCATCCCCAGTACTACAAAAAAAAAAAAAAAGAAAAAAAAAAAAAAGAAAGAAAGAAAAGGGTCAGCAGTTTGCTACCATGTTGTTCCTGCACACTGACTCACTGGTGGCAGGGTTCAATTGCAAAAAGTAAAATTTGTCTTGACACTCTGATGCATGGTGGAGCATGCCTGTGGTTCCAGTGCTTGGGAGGCTGAGACAAAAGGATGTCAGGTTCAAGGACAGCCTCAGCCACTGGTGAGATTCTCACAAACAGTAGATTGAACCCGTGTTCAATCCCCAGTATCACAAAAAAAGTACACAGCTGTGTCTCTTTTTTTTTTTTTTTAATAATGCCATAGAAATTTACTTCTGACAGTGAGGTGGGATAGAAGAAATGAAATACTAAGTAGAGAGGAGACAACTTGGAAAGGAAAGAAAAAATATAGTTTTAAAATCTTGAAAGTTCATAATACCTAGCTCCACCCTAAAGGCTGTGTTCTGTTTTAGGCAGAAGCCTCAAGGAGCCCACACCCTAAATCACAGTGGCCCCTCACCCTACCTGAGATTCCTGAGATGCGTGGTAAACAAAGGATCCTGGGGGAGGAACAAGGTCAGACCCCACACAGCCACCACCACTGATTCCAGGAAGGGAAAGCCCAGACCTCCACCCCAACCATGAGCTCCTAGCCACCTTCTCCTCTAGGGTCCTCTCTTGTTCTGAGCTGCTCTGTGCTCTCCTTTGACTGTGTATTCTCACTTGTTCTTAGCACACCTCTGCCTTTGTCTCTGACTGCACCATGGAAGCTGAGAACTCACAGAACATATCATGCAGACCCATGACAACAGCACCCCACCTGTACCTGTGGCTGAAGCCCCACCATCTTGTGCACACACCGCTTAGGTACCCACCTCTCTGAGGGCCAAGGAAGGGGGGGGGGGCGTGGACAGCACATCTCCCTTGCCCAGTGAAACTTTTGTGTGTGTGTGTGTGTGGGTCTGGAACCTAGGGGCATTCTACCTTGGAGATACAACCCCTGACCTATTTTTATACTTTATTTTGAAACAGGGTCTCACTAAGTTGCAGAGAACCTCACTAAGTAGGTGAGGCTGTCCTCAAACCAGGATCCTTCTATCTCAGCCTCCTGAGTCCTGGGATTACAAGCATGAGCCACGGGAGACCCTCACTGAGAAAAATACATTGCACTTACCAGATCCAGAAGCAGATCATACCCAAGGAGAAAAAATGACCCATGCAGTGCCCCAAGTCCTGGTGCAGAGTCCCTGCTGTGCTGATCCGAAGGGCCCCTGCAGGGCTGTGCTGATCCCGTGAGCCGGCCACAGGAGGACAATCAACAAGTTCCATTTGGGATACGTGGGTCTCTTGCTGGGTCTGTCCCTGCACCCCTCCACTGCATGCTTGAGATGTGCCTGGAGCTCAGGAGCCCTGCAGCTGGAGGAGGGAGAAGAATGTGCTGCTTGAGGCCAGGCTGACTGTATGCCTGCATGGGGGAGGGGGCTGTTACCACCCCTGCTCCTCCTGCTGCCCCGCCCCTCCCCAAGGGCAAAGTTTGCTCTTCCTTTGTTTTTGCAGAACTGAGGATCAATTCAGGGCCTGGCACATTCTAGGCAAGTGTTCCACCAAAAGTGGCTACCTTTTTTACTTTTTATTTTGAAACAGGGTCTTGTACAGGGCCTAAGACCCGCAACTCCTGGTTGTTGAGGTGTCCTGTAGTTGTCAGCCAACTAAAGGGGCTCACACTTGCTTGGGAGACAGGCTGTGACCCCCCTCTGCCATGGCTGGAAGACAAAGGATGGCTGTCAAGCAGGGACAGGAATGGGAGGTGGCACCTGATGCCCTCACTTAGTTTTCCCTGCAGATGGACAATACATCATTATTATTGGAATAAGCGCTGCTATTATGGAGTCCAGTCACCATGTTGGGAACCAGCCTGCTTAGTAGGAACCAGGGAATTCATTTTGTTGTTTTGGGTTTTTTTTTTTTTTCTTCCTTTTTTTTGGTACTGGACATGGAACCGAGGTTGAGCTACACCCCCAGTCCTATTTTTTATTCTTTATTTTGATACAGGGTCTAAGTTGCAGAAGGCCTCACTAAGTAGCTGAGGCTGCCCATGAATTACGATCTTCCTGTCTCAGTAATACTGAGATTACAAGTGTGCACCACCAAGACTGACTATTTTGGTTTTTTTTAACATCAAAAGTGAACCTTCCAGAAAACTAATGACTGTGGCAAAGCAAACCCACTCTTCTAGCAAAACCCATTTAGTGTGTGTGTGTGTGTGTGTGTGTGTGTGTGTGTGTGTGTGTGGTCTGGAGATTGATCCCAGGGCCAGTCTACCTCTAAGATACATCTCAGCCCTATTTTTTATTATTTATTTGAAAACAGGGTCTCAAGCCAGGCGCGGTGGTGCATGCTTGTAATCCCAGCATTCTGGAGGCTGAGACCAGAGGATTGTGGTTTGCGGACAGCCTCAGCTATTTATTGAGGCCCTCTGCAAATCAGTGAGACCCGGTTTCAAAATAAAAGAATAAAAAATAGGGCAGGGGCTGTAGCTCGGAGGTCAAATGCCTGTGGGTTCAATCCCCAGACCCGGAAAAAAAAAAAATTAAAACAGGGTCTCAGTAAGTAGTTGAAGCTGGCCGTGAACCTGGATCCTCCTGTCTCAGTCTCCCAACTGGGATTACAAGCATAAGCCACCATGCCTGCCTAGCAAAAGCTATTTATTAAAATATCAACCCAACCCATAACAAACTTCCCACCTTTCAGTCCATACCTCAAAAACTCTATAAAACATGGACTGACAAAAGGTCCCAGCTGCTGCTTTCTCACCTTGTGCCAGCATTGGAAAATTGCTTTGATATTAATTTCTAAACTGTAGAAAGTAGCCAGGGCCTGGGGGCTCTGCGGGCACTCAGGCAGGGAGGGGGCAGCAACTGTTGCAGTACAGAGCCCCCTTCTCCCTTTGCCTTTCTTTCTAATGATTAACCTGTAGTAAAAGCCTTAGAGACAATTAAAGCCTTTGGCCCACCAAAATGTATAGAGGCCATCAGTGCCTCTGTTTGCCTCCTCTCCTCTGTGACCTGGCCTGTGTATAGGAAAGGTAAAGTCTGTGGGCTGCTTCAAAGCACCCATAGTTGACGACCAAACAATGCTGCCCGGTACAATAGAGGTGAAGGCCAGGTAGATTCTTGACCCCTGCAGTTAGTAAGTACACTGCCCAGAGACAAAGATGCACCGCCTGCCTAAAAAATAAGACACTAGCCTATTGCCTTGGTAACACTGATAAGAAGGTAGCAGTAGGGGCCAAAGATCCATTTTCGGGCTCTCCGGCATGCAGGTCAGCATGCTGCTTTTTCCTTCTCTTATTTCCTACTTTTTTTTTTTTTTTAATTTGCTAAAGCTGCACTGTGCTGCGTATTAGTTTTAACTTTTCTATTCAACAAACTTCAGTTGAATAAAGAAAAGAGCCCTCTGAATCACTGAAACCTTAACAACCAGAAACAGCATTTCAGGCTCCTGACAATAAACTCTTTTGAGCTGGGTGTGGTGGTGCATGCTGGTAATCCCAGTACTTAGGAAGCTGAGACATGAAGATTCACGTTTGCAGCCAGCCTCAGCTACTTAGTGAGGCCCTTTGTAACTCAGTGAGACCCTGTTTCAAAATGAAGAATAAAAAAATAGGGCTGGAGGTGTAGCTCAGAGGTAGAATGCTGCTGGATTAAAAAACAGAAACAACAACAAAAACAAAAAACAGTATTGAGGGTATAGCTCAGAGGTCAAATGCCCTTGAGATCAAACCCTAGTACTGAAAAAAAAAATAAAAAGTTTTTTGTTTTAAAAAGCCGGGTGGGGTGGTGCAAGCCTGTAATCCCAGCACTGGGGAGGCTGAGACTGGAGAATCATGGTTTCTACACACAGCCTCAGCTACTTAGTGAGGCCCTCCAAAACTTAGTGAGACCCTGTTTCAAAATAAATAAAAAATAAGCAGGGGGTGTAGCTCGGAGGTTGAATGCCTGAGCTCCATCCCCAGACCCACAGAAAAAAAAAAAAGTTTTAAAGTAAAAAAGGGAGGGTGCAGCCGGGCGTGGTGGCGCACGCTTGTAATCCCAGCATTCGGGAGGCTGAGACCTGGAGGATCGCGGTTCGCGGACAGCCTCAGCTACTTAGTGAGGCCCTCTGCAACTCAGTGAGACCCGGTTTCAAAATAAAGAATAAAAAATAGGGTAGGGGGTGTAGCCCGGAGGTCAAATGCCCCTGGGTTCCATCCCCAGACCCGCAAAAAAAAAAAAAAAAAAAAAGGGAGGGTGCTGGGGTCAAGCCAAGAGATTGTCTTCTAAATTTAAAAAAGAAAAGAAAAATATTTAAAAATGTATTAGCCGGGCATGGTGGTACACACTTGTAATCCCAGCATTCGGAAGGCTGAGACCAGAGGATCATGGTTCGTGGACAGCCTCAACTATTTACTGATCCCCTCTGTAACTTAGGGAGACCCTGTTCCAAAATAAATGATAAAAAATATGGCAGGGTTGTAGCTCAGAGGTCAAATTTCATTCTCAGGCCTGCAAAAATAAATACATAAAATAAAAATTTATTGAGGCAAGGCAGAAGACCTTGGAACAGGAAATAAAAAAAATATTTGCATCTCCTTTCTGTGAGGGTGGGGAAGGTAAGCAGAAAAGTGAGACTGTTGAGTCCCAGAAAATGAAGGCCCTGACCAGCCTACAAGATAGCAATTCAAAATAAGAGGTCGCTTTCTAGGATGACCTTTCTTAGACCCTGTTTCCAAATAAAATATAAAATAGGTCGGGGAGTATAGCCCAGAGGTAGAAAGCCTCTGGGTTCCACTTCCAGTACCACAAAAAAAAAATTTAGGACCAGGGGTGCAGCTCATAGGAAGAATGCCCTTGGATTCATTCCACAGTACTACAATAAGCAAATAAATAAACTTTCACATTTCTATACCCTTTGCTAGTCCTCAGACTTCATTCATTGAAAACCACTGGACAAAAATTGTATAAAAAGGAGACACCCTTGTCTAAGTATCTTGAAGTAAAAATAAATTGTTTTTAGTAGATGTATGCTATTTACAAAAAAAAGCTACTGATTTGTGTTTTCACATTTTCTAATAATTAACCCCTAAAGAAGTGTTATTTTAAATGGTTTTAGGCATCATGCAGTATCAGTAGTCGTGTGTGTGTGTGTGTGTGTGTGTGTGTGTGTGTGTGTTACAGGGAGTGGAGCCCAGGTCATTTTCTACCTCCAGGCTATACTCCTAGACCTATTTTATATTTTATTTGGAAACAGGGTCTAAGTTGCTGAGAGCCTAAGTAGCTGAGGCTGGCTTTGAACCTGTGTGATCTTCCTGTCTCAGCCTCCCAAACACTGAGATTACAGATCTGTGTCACCATGCAAGGCTCCCTGTCGTTAGCATTTAAAATGTAAATTCAACAGGGTGTTGTGGCACAAGCTTGTAATCCCAGTACTTGGGAGGCAGAGATGGGAGGATTGCAGGTTTATGGCCAGTCTCACCTACTTGTGAGGCCCTCTGCAACTTACTGAGACCCTGTTTCAAAATAAAGAATCCAAACCTCACCTTGGGCTTGGTCTCCTTGGAACTATTTTTTTGTGTGTGTGTGTGTGTGGTATTGGAATTGGAACCGAGATGCTTTCTACATCCTAGCTAAACCTAAAGCCCTATTTTTTGTTCTTTATTTTCAAAAAGGGTATCACTAAGTTGCAGAGGTCCTCACTTAGTAGTAGCTGAGGCTGGCCACAGTCAATAAGATCCTCCTGTCTCAGCCTCCCAAGTACTGTCAATAAATAAAAGCGTGTGCCACAATATCTGGCTTCCCCAGACATTCTTATTTTTGTAGTTTGAGACTGTTTCCCAGGCTTGTCTTGAACCTGCTATCTTCCTGTTTCAACCTCTCTACTAGGTGGAATTGCAGGCATATGACACCACTACTTTTGTTTGAGGAGGGCCTTGCTCACTTGAGGCTGGCTTTGAACTATAATCATACTGTTTTAGTCTCCAAATTGCTGGCATTTGGGAGACTGAAACAGGAGAATTGCATTTCATAGCCAGCCTCTGCTAGTTAGTGAGTTCTTTTGCAATTCAGTGAGACCTGTTTCAAAATAGAAAATAAAAAATAGGGCTGGGGTGTAGAGCAGACGTAGAATGACCCTACATTTTATCACCAGTAGTGCGGAAATAAATAAATGAATAAATAAATTAGGATTGGGGGGTTATTTTTGTTGTTGTTTTAGTGGTTCTTGCGGTGGAACCCAGGGGCTTTTCTACCTCTGGGCTATACTCACAGATGTACTTTATATTTTAATTTGGAAATAGGGTCTCAAGTTGCTGAGAGCCTCAGTAAGTAGCTGAGGGTGGCTTCTAATCTGTGGGACCCTCCTGTCTCAGCCTCCCCAGCGCTGTGATTACAAGCATTCGCCAACAAGCTTGGCTTCAAGGATTGGGGGTTTAGCTCATATTTACCATGGCACTGGGATCCATCCCCAGTACCACCAACAAAACTAATTAATCAATTAAAATGCACCTTTGCTACCTCTCCAAGTCCAGAATAAACCCCAGTCTGGTACTAAAGAGGTGCTGAGAGCCATTGGCTGGATGGCATCCCATATTTTGCCCTTTGAGAAGGTTCTCCCCTCTTCATCAGCTGACACTCTGTTCTACACCTCTTTGCTGCCCGTGGCTTTGAAGCCCCTGTAGCTACTCCTCCTTCCTTAGTGAGCTCTGCCAGTGGGCATGGGTCATGGCCTTTGAGTCTGCAGAGCAGCCTCCTCTTTTGCCAAATTAGGGTGCCCCAGGGCGGAGCAAAAGGCTTTGCCCCCGAGAGCGACAGTGGGCAGAGGTGGGGGCCCCCCAGAGCTCTCAGAAAGGGAGTCCCCTGATTTTCAGGGTGGAGAGAAGAGGCACTGACTGCAGAGCCTCCCAGAAACTAGGTGCCCTGATGAGTCCTGGTTTCTCTGGCCTCATTGCACTGGAGAGAGTTGGAGGGGAAAGAAAGCAAACTTTGAGGGGAGAAAGATGGACAATTCAAAGGACATGCACAAGGCAAACCTGGTGGCACACTACGATGTCTGGGGACGTAGAAATCCTGTGTACTGTGTACCTGGAAGAGCCTGTGAAGGTCTGGGAGGGTCGCTGCTTCCTGGAGCTCATGGTACACCGGGGCTGCCACGACTGCAGAAGACCTGTTGAATAAGTTGCTGGCTCTGCTTTCCAGACACAGCTCTGGACTGGTCAGCATCTTCAGCTACCACTGCCTTTCCTCTCTGGGAAATAAGTAGTACAGAGTCAGCATCAGTCTGCCGCCGCTCGTTGGATGTGGCCGTTTGTCGGACGCCACCTCTCATCACAGCACGCTGCTGCCGCCGCCATCATTCCACTCACTTCTGTTCCCTCTCTATGGGTTCCGATAAGGGCATGATGGTGCAGAACTTTGGACGCTTGGCCGGGGCCCATAGTGAAGGACCGGAAGTCCCAGAACCCCAGAGGCGGAACAAAAGTTCCACGGTATTAGGGCGCCTGGCCGGGGCCCAAAGGGACGGACCGGAAGTCCCGGAACCCCAGAGGCGAAACAAAAGTTCCGCGGTATTAGGGCGCCTGGCCGGGGCCCATAATGACGGACCGGAAGTCCCGGAACCCCGAAGGCGGAACGAACCTTTCTCGTTAATAGGGCGCCAGGCCGGGGCCCATAGAGACGAACAGGAAGTGCCCGGAACCCCAGAGGCGGAACAAAAGTTCTGCGGTAATCCTGGCCGGGGCCCAAAGGGACGGACCAGATGTCCCGGAAACCCGAAGGCGGAACGAACCTTCCACGGTAATAGGGCGCCTGGGCGGGGCCCATAGTGACGGACAGGAAGTCCCGGAACCCCGAAGGCGGAACAAAAGTTCCGCGGTAATAGGGCTCCTGGCCGGGGCCCAAAGAACGGACCGGAAGTCCCAGAACCCCAGAGGCGGAACAAAAGTTCCGCGGTAATAGGGCGCCTGGGCGGGGCCCAAAGGGACGGACAGGAAGTCCCGGAACCCCGAAGGCGGAACGAACCTTTCGCGTTAATAGGGCGCCAGGCCGGGGCCCAAAGGGACGGACAGGAAGTCCCGGAACCCCGAAGGCGGAACAAAAGTTCCGCGGTAATAGGGCGCCAGGCCGGGGCCCAAAGGGACGGACCAGATGTCCCGGAAACCCGAAGGCGGAACGAACCTTCCGCGGTAATAGGGCGCCTGGGCGGGGCCCAAAGGGACAGACAGGAAGTCCCGGAACCCCGAAGGCGGAACAAAAGTTCCGCGGTAATAGGGCGCCAGGTCGGGGCCCAAAGAAACGGAACGGAAGTCCCAGAACCCCAGAGGCGGAACAAAAGTTCCGCGGTAATAGGGCGCCTGGCTGGGGCCCAAAGGGACGGACCGGAAGTCCCGGAACCCCAGAGGCGAAACAAAAGTTCCGCGGTAATAGGGCGCCTGGCTGGGGCCCAAAGGGATGGACCGGAAGTCCCGGAACCCCAGAGGCGGAACAAAAATTCCGCGGTATTAGGGCGCCTGGCCGGGGCCCATAATGACGGACCGGAAGTCCCGGAACCCCGAAGGTGGAACGAACCTTTCGCGTTAATAGGGCGCCAGGCCGGGGCCCATAGTGATGGACAGGAAGTGCCCGGAACCCCAGAGGCGGAACAAAAGTTCCGCGGTAATAGGGCTCCTGGCCGGGGCCCAAAGGGACGGACAGGAAGTCCCGGAACCCCGAAGGTGGAACAAAAGTTCCGCGGTAATAGGGCGCCAGGCCGGGGCCCAAAGGGACGGACCGGAAGTCCCGGAACCCCAGAGGCGGAACAAAAGTTCCACGGTATTAGGGCGCCTGGCCGGGGCCCAAAGGGATGGAACGGAAGTCCCGGAACCCCAAAGCCGGAACGAACCTTTCGCGTTAATAGGGCGCCAGGCCGGGGCCCATAGTGACGGACAGGAAGTGCCCGGAACCCCAGAGGCGGAACAAAAGTTCCGCGGTAATAGGGCGCCTGGCCGGGGCCCAAAGAGAAGGACAGGAAGTCCCGGAACCCCAGAGGCGGAACAAAAATTCCGCGGTATTAGGGCGCCTGGCCGGGGCCCATAATGACGGACCGGAAGTCCCGGAACCCCGAAGGCGGAACTAACCTTTCGCGTTAATAGGGCGGCAGGCCGGGGCCCATAGTGACGGACAGGAAGTGCCCTGAACCCCAGAGGCGGAACAAAAGTTCCGCGGTAATAGGGCGCCTGGCCGGGGCCCAAAGGGATGGACCGGAAGTCCCGGAACCCCGAAGGCGGAACGAACCTTCCGCGGTAATAGGGCGCCAGGCCGGGGCCCATAGTGACGGACAGGAAGTGCCCGGAACCCCAGAGGCGGAACAAAAATTCCGCGGTAATAGGGCGCCTGGCCGGGGCCCAAAGGGAAGGACAGGAAGTCCCGGAACCCCAGAGGCGGAACAAAAATTCCGCGGTATTAGGGCGCCTGGCCGGGGCCCATAATGACGGACCGGAAGTCCCGGAACCCCGAAGGCGGAACGAACCTTTCGCGTTAATAGGGCGCCAGGCCGGGTCCATAGTGAAGGACAGGAAGTGCCCGGAACCCCAGAGGCGGAACAAAAGTTCCGCGGTAATAGGGCGCATGGTCGGGGCCCAAAGGACGGACCGGAAGTCCCGGAACCCCGAAGGCGGAACAAAAGTTCCGCGGTAATAGGGCGCCAGGCCGGGGCCCATAGTGACGGACAGGAAGTGCCCGGAACTCCAGAGGCGGAACGAACCTTCCGCGGTAATAGGGCGCCTGGCTGGGGCCCAAAGGGACGAACAGGAAGTCCCGGAACCCCGAAGGCGGAACTAAAGTTCCGCGGTAATAGGGCTCCTGGCCGGGGCCCAAAGGGACGGACCGGAAGTCCCGGAACCCCAGAGGCGGAACAAAAGTTCCGCGGTAATAGGGCGCCTGGCCGGGGCCCAAAGGACGGACCGGAAGTCCCGGAACCCCAGAGGCGGAACAAAAGTTCCGCGGTAATAGGGCGCCTGGCCGGGGCCCAAAGGACGGACCGGAAGTCCCGGAAACCCAGAGGCGGAACAAAAATTCCGCGGTATTAGGGCGCCTGGCCGGGCCCATAATGACGGACCGGAAGTACCGGAACCCCGAAGGCGGAACGAACCTTTCGCGTTAATAGGGCGGCAGGCCGGGGCCCATAGTGACGGACAGGAAGTGCCCTGAACCCCAGAGGCGGAACAAAAGTTCCGCGGTAATAGGGCGCCTGGCCGGGGCCCAAAGGGACGGACCGGAAGTCCCGGAACCCCGAAGGCGGAACGAACCTTCCGCGGTAATAGGGCTCCTGGCCGGGGCCCAAAGGGACGGACAGGAAGTCCCGGAACCCCGAAGGTGGAACAAAAGTTCCGCGGTAATAGGGCGCCTGGCCGGGGCCCAAAGGACGGACCGGAAGTCCCGGAAACCCAGAGGCGGAACAAAAGTTCCGCGATAATAGGGCGCCTGGCCGGGGCCCAAAGAGAAGTACAGGAAGTCCCGGAACCCCAGAGGCGGAACAAAAATTCCACGGTATTAGGGCGCCTGGCCGGGGCCCATAATGACGGACCGGAAGTCCCGGAACCCCGAAGGCGGAACGAACCTTTCGCGTTAATAGGGCGCCAGGCCGGGGCCCATAGTGACGGACAGGAAGTGCCCGGAACCCCAGAGGCGGAACAAAAATTCCGTGGTATTAGGGCGCCTGGCCGGGGCCCATAATGACGGACCGGAAGTCCCGGAACCCCGAAGGCGGAACGAACCTTTCGCGTTAATAGGGCGCCAGGCCGGGGCCCATAGTGAAGGACAGGAAGTGCCCTGAACCCCAGAGGCGGAACAAAAGTTCCGCGGTAATAGGGCGCATGGTCGGGGCCCAAAGGATGGACCGGAAGTCCCGGAACCCTGAAGGCGGAACAAAAGTTCCGCGGTAATAGGGCGCCAGGCCGGGGCCCATAGTGACGGACAGGAAGTGCCCGGAACTCCAGAGGCGGAACGAACCTTCCGCGGTAATAGGGCGCCTGGCCGGGGCCCAAAGGGACGAACAGGAAGTCCCGGAACCCCGAAGGCGGAACTAAAGTTCCGCGGTAATAGGCCTCTGGCCGGGGCCCAAAGGGACGGACCGGAAGTCCCGGAACCCCGAAGGCGGAACAAAAGTTCCGCGGTAATAGGGCACCAGGCCGGGGCCCATAATGACGGACCGGAAGTCCCGGAACCCCGAAGGCGGAACGAACCTTCCGCGGTAATAGGGCTCCTGGCCGGGGCCCAAAGGGACGGACCGGAAGTCCCGGAACCCCAGAGGCGGAACAAAAGTTCCGCGGTAATAGGGCGCCTGGCCGGGGCCCAAAGGGACGGACCGGAAGTCCCGGAACCCCGAAGGCGGAACAAAAGTTCCGTGGTAATAGGGCAACAGGCCGGGGCCCAAAGGGACGAACCGGAAGAGCCCGGAACCCCAAAGGCGGAACAAAAGTTCCGCGGTAATAGGGCGCCTGGCCGGGGCCCAAAGGGATGGAACGGAAGTCCCGGAACCCCAAAGCCGGAACGAACCTTTCGTGTTAATAGGGCTCTTGGCCGGGGCCCAAAGGGACGGACAAGAAGTCCCGGAACCCCGAAGGCGGAACAAAAGTTCCGTGGTAATAGGGCGCCTGGCCGGGGCCCATAGGGACGGAACGCATGCAGACTCAAGACAACAGCTCCCCACTGTACCTATGGCTGAAGCCCCACCATCTTGTGCACACACCGCTTAGGTACCACTTCTCCGAGGGCCAGGGAAGGTGGGGGGACCATAGACAGCACATCTCCCTTGCCCAGTGATACCATCTTTCTTGTTGTGTGTGTGTCTGGAAATAGGGGCATTCTACCTTGGAGATACAACCCCTGACCTATTTTTATACTTTATTTTGAAACAGGGTCTCACTAAGTTGCAGAGAACCTCACTAAGTAGCTGATGCTGTCCTCAAACCAGGATTCTTCTATCTCAGCCTCCTAAATGCTGGGATTACAAGCATGAGTTACCACACGTGGCTGAAGCCAAATTTTGGGGAGACCCTCCTGAGGAATAAGTTGCACTTACCAGATCCAGACGTAGATCATTCCCAAGCTGAAAAAATTCCCCATGAAGTGAACTGATCTGAAGGACACTGCAGGACTGTGCTGATCCTATGAGCCGGCCACAAGAAAGACAATCAAGTTGCATTTGAGATACTTGGGTCGCTCCCTGGGAACCATCTGTCCCTGCACCCCTCCAGAGCTCTCAGGGAATCCCCCGAGTTTCAGGGTGGGGAGAAGATGCGCTGACTGCAAAGCCCCCCAGAAGCTAGATGCCCTGATGAGTCCTGGTTTCTCTGGCCTCACTGGACTGGAGAGAGTTGGAGGGGAGAGAAAGCAAACTTTGAGTGGGGAAAGATGGACAATTCAAAGGACATGCAGAAGGCAAACCTGGTGGCAGAGTATGATCTCTGGGGATGCAGAAATCCTATGTACTGTGTACCTGGAAGAACCTGAGAATGTCTGGGAGGGTCGCTATTTCCTGGTTCTGATAATATGTTCTGTTATTTAACTTTTGTTCCGGGTTTACTCTTCTGTTCACTTCCATTCCTGTCTATCGGTTCCGATAAAGTGCTCTATTATATAACTTTTGCTCTGGGATTTTCTGTTCCACTCACTTCCGTTCCTGTCTTTTTCTTTGCAGTACTGGAGACATATCTCAGGAGCATTCTACCTCTAAGCGACACCCCCAGCCCTAAGTGTGTGTGTGTGTGTGTGTGTGTGTGTGTGTGTGTGTGTGTGTGTTACTGGGGGTGGAGCCCAGGGGCCTTGTACCTCCAAGCTATACTCTCAGGCCTATTTTATATTTTATTTGGAAACATGTGCCACCACACCTGGCATTGTTCTTTTTGAAACAGGTCTCACTGAGCTACAAGGGGCCTAAGTAGCTGAGGGTTCACAAGCCTGCACCACCACCCCCCGGCTCCTGGGATTTCTTGGTTGTTGGGTTTTTGGGGTTTCTATCTGAAGTTTTATTTTGATCTAAGGATTTTCCTTCACAACAAATGTTATTATAGAAATGACAGCAAAACTGAACTTTTAGCTTGTAAATATTACTCAGGCAGCAAACTAGTTGGTCAGTGTTGTTTTTGAAAATAGATCCCAGAGATCCAGCCTGTCATCCCTGTCCTTGGCAGGCTGAAACACAGATTCACAGCCAGCCCCAGTAACTTAGAGAGGCCTTCACCAACTCAGTGAGACCATTTCAAAATAAAAAATTAGCCAGGAGTGGTGGCACGCACTAGTAATCCCAGTACTCGGGAGGCTGAGACAGAAGGATCGCAGATTCACAGCCAACCTCAGCTATTTAGTGAGGCTCTCTGCAAGTTATAGTGAGTCCCTGATTCAAAATAAGAAATAGGGCTGTGGGTGTAACTTGGAGGTAGAATGTACCTAGGTTCCATCAACCACCAGTACCTAAAAAATAAATTTAATAAAATAAAATCAGACTGGGTGTATAGCTTGGAGGCAGAATGTCCCTGGGTTCAATCCCCAGTACCAAAAATATATACAAGCTGGGCGTGGTGGCATACACTTGTAATCCCAGCATTTAGGAGGCTGAGACAGGAAGATCGTGGTTCATGGCCAGCCTCAATTACTTAGTGATGCCCTTTGCAACCCTGCTTCAAAATAAAGAATAAAAACTAGCCGGGCGTGGTGGTGCACACTTGTAATCCCTGCACTTGGGAGGCAGAGACAGGAGGATCACACAGGTTCGAAGCCAGCTGTGCTGGCTTAGGAGACCCTGTTTACAAATAAAAATGTAAAATTAGGTCTGGGAGTGTACCCGGAGGTAGAAGGGCTTCCAGGAACCCCAGTACCACCAAATAAATAAATAAATAAATAAATAAATAAGGGCTGAAGGTATAGCTCAGAAGTAGAATGCTCCTGGGTTTAATCTCCAATACCATTAAATAAATAAACAAACTTATAAATAAACACAAAATAAAATTTAACAAAGAGGATAGGTGCCAGAGATCTGCTCCAGCCAAGCCAGAAGTCCCTGAAGGTGGTCGAGGAGTCGGCACACGAGGGGATGAGAGATAATGTGCTTATTAGCGGGGGAAAGGTGTCCCTGCCTATGCCCTAGAATATAATATATTTATACATGAGTCTAACAGATGACAGCAAGCCACGTCACACATACTTCTTCATCTAGTTTTTCATTAACCAAAATTCACTGAAGCAAGCATACCTCAGACCAGCCTGTTTGTCCTGTTTTTGTTCATTATTAGTTATGAGGTGAACTATAAAAATGTACTACTACTCTACGTCACCGATGATAAACTTTAACTGAACTTTTCCTATCCTCTGTCTTAACTACTTAGTGCTAAACATACTGTCTCTGGTTTTAAAATCAACTGCTAATCTTATCTGCCATTCTAACCACTAGGTATTCTATTAACTTATTCTGTCCCAACCACCAATACCACACAACTTATTCAATTTCTCATAATCTTACAATGTCTGCACTTAATTTCCTTGTAACACCTATCAGGTTGTCTACCAAGAGAACTCTTTTGTGCTTTAGTGAGCAGGCACCAAGGAGATCCCTGACTGCCCAACCCTCTGTAGGAAAGGTAGAGTCCTGACGTCAAGCCACTTTCCATTAATATTAACTCTGCGCTTTCCATTCATCATACATTCCTGTACAGGAAAGTGCAGGGTCGGCTGGAGGTGGAAACGTATTCTGATGAGCGCCAGCCCCCCACGGGGGAATACCACAGTCGACCAACCACCGTTTTTCTTTTCTTTTTTTTTTTTGGTGGTACTGGGGTTCCTGGAAACCCTTCTACCTCCGGAATACATTCCCAGACCTATTTTATATCTTTATTTGGAAACAGGGTCTCTTAAGCCAGAGCAGCTGGCTTCGAACCTGTGCAATCCTCCTGTCTCTGCCTCCCAAGCGCAGAGATTACAAGCCTGCGCCACCACGCCCAGCGACCACTTATCTGATAAGTGACATTCAGAAGGCCTTGCACAGTAGGTATAAATTTCCTAAAGTTAACTTTTCCTTTCAAGGCTAAAAGCTTAAGTGAGTTAGGAGTTGTAAGCAGAGGAACAAAGAGCTCTTTTTTTTTTTTTTTTTTTTTTTTGCGGGTTTAGGGATAGAACCCAGAGGCATTTGACCTCTGAGCTGCACCCCCTGCCCTATTTTTTATTCTTTATTTTGAAACTGGGTCTCACAGAGTTGCAGAGGGCCTCACTAATTAGTTGAGGCTGTCTGTGAACCGTGATCCTCCGGTCTCAGCCTCCCAAATGCTGGGATTACAAGCGTGTGCCACCACGCCCGGCAGAGCTCTTTCTATATAGGTCCTTGAAAACTTCCCAACTACACAACAAAGAGCACTTTCTATGTCACTCCAAGAAAAATTCCAATTACAAAAAATAAAAATATGAAAAATTTATATTCTTCTTCGTGCTATTTCCAGCACAAATCTTAAGACATTTTCTAGTCATATTCATATCAATTTCTGGATTATTACAGAACAGCAATCTCTCCCACTCAAAGCAATTTTCAATTTCTTCCAAAGAATCATCAATATTATCATTATTATAACTGAAATCAAGAGGGATAACGGCTTCGTTTTGGCCAGCATCTTCCAGCCCTGCGGAATTTGCCTCAGCCGGGCTACACCAGCTGCTGGAGCGAGGCCTAGAGCGACCCTTTCCCAGAAGCTCTAGAGGGAGTGTGTCCCCACAGACAGTTGACCCCAGACCCTCCCTGCTGAGCAGAGGACACAGACACAGCACTCTGCCCATGGTCAGCCACCATACCAGGTGCGCCACCATCACCTTTATGGCCCCAAAGGCTACAGGTGCTGAGGGCAGCCACGTCCCAGATGACACTCCGGGAGGCCTGGTCTCCTCTCTCAAACTCCCAGGGAGAAGGAGGACCAAGACGGTGAGAACCAGTGTCACTAAACCACTGCCCAGCCATGTCTGGAGGCCTGAAGGGTGAACAAACTGTACCCTGATGTCTCCAATACCACAAATACACACACCCACATGCACACACACACACACACCATCCAGTTTGGAGAGGCCAAGGTAAAGCCCCTGTAAATCCCAGCCCTGATGCTGCCTCTGGAGGAACCAGAAAGGATGCTCTGCCTCATCATGGCATCTTGCCTGACCTGATGGGGATGGAGCCCGTGTTGATGGCTAATAAGAACAAGCTTTGCTACTTAGGCAGAAAACAATACAATCCTTTTATGTCTCTGAGCTCTCAGCCAGAGCTGCAGCCAAGGTTGACCTTGGTCAGCTCAAGGTTGTCTGTCAGCACAGCTGAACACTGAATGTTAGAAACACAGAACCTGGCCGGGCATGAAGGCACACGCGTGCCATCCCGGTACTTGGGAGGCTGAGATGAAAGGATCGTGGTTTTCAGCCAGCCTCAGCTACTGAGTGAGGCCCTCCTCAACCTCGGGAGACCCTGTTTCAAAATGAAAAGAATAAAGGCAGCAGAGGCAGGGCCGTTCCTGCTCTATGACAGGGTCGCAGCTGGGAAGAGAATTCCACAGGGATAGAAGACTCTTCCATTATGACTTGGAATCCTATGAAATGGAGTCCTCCATAACACTCAATGATGCCTCATGATTTTAGTTATAATAATGACAATATTAAAGGTTCTTTGGGGAAAACTGAAAATAGCCTTGAAGGGAGACTGCTGTTCTGTAATAAATTAGGAAATTGATATGAATATGACTGGAAAATGTCCTAAGATTTGTGCTGGGAATAGCACTAAGAATATGACTCATGGGGAACTTTTCAAAGAGGTACGTAGAAAAGAGCATTTTTTTTTTCTCCTCTGCTTACAACACTTAGCTCACCTAAGGTTTTAGCCATAAAAAGAAAAAGTAACTTTATTATTTATTTTTTATTTTGTGTGGGTCTGGAGATGGAACCCAGGAGCATTTGACCTCCAAGCCACATCCCCTACCCTTTTTTTATTCTCTATTTTGAAAAAGGGTCTCACTGAGTTTCAGAGGGCATCGCTAAGTAGCTGAGGCTGTCCGAGAACTACAATCCTCCCATCTCAGCCTCCTAAATGCTGGGATTACAAACATGCACCACCATGCCCGGCTGAAAAGGTAATTCTAAATAAACCGTACTTACTGTCCCAGGCCCTCGGCATGTCACCTCCAAGATAGGGGGTCTGCTGTGGTATACCCCTCAGGGGCTCGCACTCATCAGAATACTTTTTCACCTCCAGGTGATCCTCCACTTTGGAAAGCAGAGTTAATATTAGTAGAAAATGGCTTGAGGTCAAGACTCTGCTGTTCCTGCAGAGGATGGGCAGGCAGGGACCTCCTTGGTGCCTGCTCACTAAAGCACAAGAGTCCTCTTGGTAAACAACTTAATAGAAATATTAAGAAACTTAATAGAAACTTAAACAACTTTATAGAAAATTAAGGTATAGCTGGGTGTGGTGGCACACCCTCGTCATCCCAGCAGGAGAGGCTGAGACAGGAGGATCGCAGTTTGAAGACAGCCCCAGCTACTTAGTGAGACTCTGTTTTAAAATAAAAAATGAGGGCTGGTAGTGTAGCTCGGAGGTAGAATGCCCCTGGGTTCCATCCTCAGTACCACAAAAAAAAAAAAAAAGAAAAGAAAACTAAGGTATAGACAATGTATGTTGAGACCATGAGAAATAGAATAAGTTCAGTGTAGGTTTGGTGGTTAAGATTAAGTTAACAGAATACCCCAAGGTTAAAATGGTGGATGAAAATAGCAGTTAGGCTTAGAAGTAGAAACAGTAAATCCAGCACTTACTTTTAAGATAGAGAATAAAAGTGAGTTGCAGTACATCATTTATGACATAAGGTCATAGGTTAAACATAGGTAAGTAAAAGTTTTAAAAGATTATGGATGAGAATAAGTTTTGTAGGTCACCTCCTAACAGATTTAAATGAAAAATAGAACAGAAAAAATAGATGGTTTTAAGGGTGACTGCTTCTTGAAATTTAGGCTAATAAAAATACCAAATGTAAAACAAAATATGTATGACGTGGCTTGCTGTCATCTGTTTGGATTAATGTACAAACAAAGCATATTCTAGGGCACAGGCAGAGATGCCTTCTCTCTGTACTAAACACAGGGTTTCTCGTTCTTCAATTTTTCTGAACCTACATCTCCTTCAAGACCCCTGGACTGGCCACAGCTGGACATCAGCATGAACCCGGGCATGGTGGTGCACGCTCGTCATTCCAGCATTTGTGAGCTGAGTTGGGAGGATCATGGTTCGAGGCCAGACTCAACTACTTAGTGAGGCCCTCTGCAACTCAGTGAGATCCAGTTTCAAAATAAAGACTAAATCTTCCTAGGCGGCCACAACGAGAAATGCCATTTGAAATCGCTGGTTCTCCCTATAGACACAATACCCAGGTCTCCTCAGTTGATGGAAACTGCACAGGTAAGCCAAGGGGGACAGAAGTTGCTAAGTGTGAAGGAAAGTATGTTATCTTACCTGATGCTCCTTTTGCTTCCTGGGAGGAAGAAGGAAGGGGGACAAAGAAATTCCCCCATCCTATTGTGTAAACGCACTTTTTTTCAGAGAACTGACTGGCACTGCACATCTCGGTTGGGTAAAGTAATAAACCATGCAGTGTATGATTGTGTGTAGTACAAGCGTGCGTGTGTGCTATTGGGGACTGAACTCAGGAGTGCTCTACCTCCAAGCCATAGCCCTGGCCTGTTTATTTTTTGTTTTTGTTTTTTTTTTTTCTTTTGGTGGTACTGGGGTTCCTAGAAACCCTTCTACCTCCGGGCTACACTCCCAGACCTATTTTATACTTTGTATTTGGAAACATGGTCTCTTAAGCCAGGGGGGCTAGCTTTGAAACTGCAGGATCCTCCTGTCTCTGCCTCCCAAGCACGCAGGTTTTACAAGTGTGGCCACCACGCCTGGCTAATGGGCACTTTATAAAGCAGGCAGTTACTATTCCTGTCCAATATTTGGAAAGTCACATTCTAGCGCACAAGTAAGAGAATGTTATCCAGCCGGGCGTGGTGGCGCACGCTTGTCATCCCAGCATTCGGGAGGCTGAGACGGAGGAACGCGGTTCACGAAGAGCCTCAGCTACTTAGTGAGGCCCTCTGCAACTCGGTGAGACCGTTTCAAATTAAAAATAAAAAATGGCGAAGGGGGTGCAGCTCGGAGGTCGAATGCCCCAGGTTCCACCGCCAGACCGGCAAAGAAAAGAGAATGTTATCCCCTTTGGCAGCGGGCACGGTGTCTCTGAGGTCTCTTTGCCTAAATCGCGCTTACACCTCACTCCCAGGATTCGATAGCACTCTGCTTACTGTCTAAGTAGACCATAACCCGCTTCAGAAACACACCTGAGGGTCCTTCTTAGTGGACATATCCAGCCAGAACCTAAAGGTACTTGTGCTTGATCTAGAAAGTCGGTCAAGGCCACGGCAGCAGCCCACGCCAAGGGATGCTCACTCCAAGGGAGGTTGCAGGCCTCCAGCGCTCTGATGCAGCCCTGACTGTCAGGAGCAGAGGGAAGGGGAGGGGACACGACCCCTCCCTGGCCCTTCTTCTGGTGATTTTAGGGATTGAACACTGAGCTGCAGCCCTTTAAACTGTTTACCTTAAAACAGGGCCTTGCTAAGTTCTAGGTCCTGTCCTTGAACTCATGACCCTCCTGTCTCAGTCTCCCAGGAGCTGCCCTGCGGCCATGCTTGGCCTTGGGGGGACCCTCCCTACCTAATTTACCTCAGTCACTGCACTGGCCTTGCCTCCCACCATTTACAGATTTTTTTCTCTCCCTGCCTGTGAAAGATGTTCTTTTTCTCCTTCCTGGTGTGCAAGAAGGGCGAAATGGCCTGTAACACTGGTCCCTCCTGGTGACCTGGCGCAGTGGAAGGAGGCGGAGAAATCCCTTCACACAAGGCTGCCAGGAGCTCTGGAGCAGCTGCAGGCATCAACTGCAGGGTTGTGGGTCAAAAGAAACTTGTGAGGGGCAGGGTTGGTTAGGACAGGGAGGTGGCCCTGAGCAAGCATTACTTAGCAAGGCCGCAGGCAGGAAGGAGGCATCCAGCTCCAGTTGGCAGAGAGAACTTATTCAAGGCATCCAAGTCCAGGGCCAAGAGGAGAGTCAAGGGACTGGCCAAGACAGTGGCCACTGTTACTCCATGATCCTTCTGCAATGCGTGGGGTTCACTCAGAGTTCCCCTTTTCTGTGGTACTGAGGATTGAATCCTGGAGCATTCGAACTCTGAGCAGCATCGTCAGCCAATTTTTTTTTTCTTGAATTTTAAAACAGGGTCTCACTAGGTTGAAGAGTTTCCCTACCTGGTGAGGCTGTCCTCAAACCACTGATCCTGTCTCAGCCTCCCAATTACTGGGATCACTAGTATGTGGCACACGCCACACACCTGACGAGTCCTCACTTGCTACAGGAAAACCAACCTCCACACCATGTGCCTTCAGGACAGGAGACACCCAGAAATGGAGTGACAGGCACTCTGGAAGAAACTAAGTCACGCTTCATTTCTTCTTGCTGTGCATTTGTTCTGGAAGTTAGAGCAATGAACTTCTATTGCTGAGATATCTGGATGAGGTCTCCTAATGTACACTTGTCAAGACATGACTGGCAGGCACTCAGGTGACCTGGAGCTGCTTCGAAAGCAGAGAATCTCCCGACCCTTATTGCTAATGGCATCTTCCTTTGCCCTAAACACCATTCTAGTCTGGCCACTAACCTCCTGAGATCAGCCTTGCTCTGCATAAAACACTCCCAAGATGTTCCTACCGCGGGGCCTCTGTGCTGCTTTTGTTCTGACTGGGGTCTTCTTTACCAGATTCCTACCATGGCTCCCTGAGATTCCTACCATTCCTCCCTGAGCTCTCCCTGAGGGCAGCTCTATGTCACTCCCTCCACACCCGCCCCACTCAGTTTTCCTCAGAGTGCCCACACTGCGCTGTGTCCTCCCCCTCACTCTGTTCTGCAATGGAAACGAGGGGACGGATGTGGACTGCAGTCTCCGCTCTCCTGTAACCAAGGCCTCGGATGCTGCTCAGGCAAGAAACATTTGCCCTCCTGCCATGGATCTATCGCATCTTCTGGCCTAAGGCTTCTCAGCCCTGCTGGAGCCCCATCCACGTTGGCATGGCATCTCCAGGCAGGGTTCAGCCCAGCTTGGCGTAAGGTCTGGACATGCCGCTTCTCCCAGGAGGACCCTCACTCGTCGCCTTGCTGTGTAGGGGAGGCATTCACGGCCGCTCTCGCACAGAGGCTCCTGGTGTTTCTCAGCACACTCTAGTTGTGGTGACAGCGGGGTCCTCTCCAAGGTGAATTCTGAGTAAAGCAGCAGCTAAGGCCACGCACGCATAATGCAGAGACGGCCAGTGTGCTGTGGCAAGTCTAGGTGGGACAGCTCTAACTACATGGGTAACCCGACCTTCTCAAGAATGGGAGTGTGCACATTTGGGCCTGAGTCCACTAGAGCAACCTGACTATTCAGTGGTATGTTCCTAGTGTCCTTAATAAATTTGTATTATTTAATTTTGGTTTTGTGCCCTTCATCTTATTTTTTGTTTACAGGTTGGCTCATCCTAAACATCTAGGAATGGCCGGGTGTGGTGGCGCACACTTGTAATCCCTGCACCTGGGAGGCTGAGACAGGAGGATCGCACAGGTTCGAAGCCAGCCTCAGCTACTTAGTGAGGCTCTCAGCAATTTAGTGAGACCCTGTTTCCAAATAAAATATAAAATAGGTCTGGGAGTATAGCCCGGAGGTAGAAAACCTCTGGGTTCCACCCCCAGTACCAACAAAATAAATAAATAAAAAATAAACATCTAGGAATGAAAACTAGCTTCTTACGACATATAATTTCTATAATATCTATGCAAATTCCTCTAAGAACACAGCCTGAATTTTCCACGTGACCCAGAAGAGGCTCTGCATTACTGCAAACTACAAAAGTAGTAAGAGCTTTTTATAAAAACGGTCCAAACGACGAGTGAGGCAGAGAAAATGTGTGCTTCACTGGGCCGGCAAAGCTTGCAGATGGACTTCCGGAGGACACAGGAATAAAAGTCCAATTTCCCTTTTTTAAAATTTAGTATTCAGGGTAGAATCCAGGGACAGTCTACCTCTGAACTCCATTCTCCATTCACAGCCCAATCTTATTTTTGTTTCCCCAGCTCTGAGGATGGAACCCAGGGGCATTCTACCTCAGAGCTACACCCCCAGCCCTAGTTTTTTATTCTTTATTTTTAAACAGGGTTTTATTCTTTATTTTTAAACAGGGTCTCCATAAGTTGTGGAGGGAGGACCTCACTAAGTAGCTGAGGCTAGCTGCAAATCAAGGATCCTCCTGTCTCAGCCTCCCAAGTACTGGGATTACAAGTGCGCACCACCACACCTGGCTCCAAAAAAGATTTCTTAAAATGCAATAGATACTGAGAGCGTTTATAAGGAATTTAAGAGTGTTTTGATGAATTAGTCATTTTAGGATAAACTCAGCATGAAAATTAACTAGATCAGCCACATGGAATATTTTATTTACTGTTTTTTCATTTACTTTTGTTTTTAACTCTAAACGTTCACAAGATGGGTCACAATTATTTTATCTCCAGATTTCTTGGTCATGGTTTTGGAAAAATCACACAGTGGCCTAAAAAGACATTGGGCCTTGGCATTCAGGTCCGGGGAGGTAGCAGCTGGAGACTCTGCAACTCCTGTATCGGGAGGACTCCAAGACTCAGTGCACTGTGCCTCGGGGGCAGAGTTCTGAGTTGTGGCTGAATTCTCCTCAAACTGTGTCCTGCCGCTGTGATACCTACAAGCCTCGCGGGTGTCTGCTCACGTGTTAGGGTCGCTTGTGTGCTGAGGGCTGCCATGCCCTTGATGTTCAGGAAGAACAGTCTGCAGGGCCTGGGTGCCGGGGAGACAGACTTGCTTCACTAGGGCCGTAACTGCTGTGACTATACACACAAACGCTGGGAGACCCTTACTGTTCACAGCCCCGTAAGTCAGTCTCAGGCTGGATCATTTGGACTCTGTGTGAATGTAATACTTCACTTTGAACTCTAGGTGTTTAAAATTCCCATGGAGTCTCTGAAAGATAACCTTAGAAACCTGGAACTTCATGAGATACTCTAAGATAGTGCTGAGCATACCTTTCGGATATAAAATAGGATTAAAGCAGTTCATAATATTGGAATCTCTAGATATAAATGTATTGCTAACTGCAATAAAATTTAAGAAAGTTGTATAAAGGAGAATAAGAAAAGATTTCTATTACTATGCATGAGTGATACTGAGAAAGAGATAAGGAAAAGATTAACTACAAGGAAAGCATCAAATCAATGTGTCCGGCAGACATTCGGCTTTGAATTTATGAAGACAGAGTAAGGGAAATTCTACTTCATTTATAATAATTCCATGCAAAACATACCAACCAATACACTATTTTCCAAAACTCTGAAGTGGGTTTGATAAATGGAAAAAGAGCTGAGTTGGGATTTGAACTCTTAATAACAGATACGTACTCAGGAACTTTACAGGACATTAAAAATATATTTCTAAATTTTATTTTTTGGCGGGTCTGAGGATGGAACCCAGGGGCATTCAACCTCTGAGCTACACCCCCTGTCCTGTTTTTTATTCTTTATTTTGAAACAGGGTCTCACTGAGTTGCAAAAGGCCTCATTAAGTAGCTGAGGTTGGCTGCGGAACTGTGATCCTCCTGTCTCAGCCTCCAAAATGCTGGGATCACAAGCGTGCGCCACCACGCCCGGCTTCAACTTTTTTTTTTTTTTTTTTTTTTTGGTGGTACTGGGGTTCCTGAAAGCCCTTCTACCTCCGGACTACACTCCCAGACCTATTTTTTATTTGTGGAAACAGGGTCTCTTAAGCCAGTGTGGCTGGCTTCGAACCTACGCGATCCTCCTGTCTCTGCCTCCCAAGCGCGGGGATCACAAGCGTGTGCCACCATGCCCGGCTTCAACTCTTATTTTAAATTGTTCATCATACACCCATTTTCTCAAATAATAGGGAAAAATAATCTAGGGATAAAATATAAGATACATCTTCATGAGGACAAACTGCATCAAAATAAAAGTCTTTAGGGAGCCGGGCGTGGTGGCAAATGACTATAATCTCAGCATTTGGGAGGCTGAGATGGGAGGATCACGGTTCATGGACAGCCTCAGCTACTACTTAGTGAGGCCCTTTGCAACTCTGTGAGACCTAGTTCAAAATAAAGAATAAAAAATAGAGACCCCTGGGAATAATTTCCCGAAAACTCCCCAAAGAAACAAACAAACCAAAAAAAAAAAAAAAAAACAGAAAGAGAAAAAGATAGAAAAATAGAAAAAGAGGAAAAAGATAGAAATACAGGAGATAGTTACAGCCCCATGCCAAAATGGCATTGGGGGGGGCCAATTCACCACCCCTCAAGATACAGCAGGTGGACTGGACTTTTTATACCCATGACCTCCATCTTGTTTAAGTAATTCTGACATAGTAATGCCCCTGTAAGGTACCTCCCCCAGCAAGGTGTGGCAAGGTGTCTCCTTTCAAGAAGGTTGACCCTCCTCCCTCCTAGCTAGCTTATCTAATCATGTAGATCTGTCTTTAGATAAAGGCTTAGTTCTCCTCTCCTATTGACTTGCTAATTCCATTTAGCTAAGTCTACCTAAGTTTCAATAGCTCTTTGCTTCCTGACCAAAGCCAAGCCTTTCTCCCTCTCCAGGTCTGCGGCCATTTTGACACAATCATTTTTGAAATATATTAATAATCAGAGCTTCCTCAAATCTTCCTAGGCCATTCCCAACACTGGTACACTTAGTGAGACCCTGTTTCCAAATAAAGTATGAAGTAGGTCTGGGAGTGTAGCCTGGAGGTAGAAAGACCCCTGCGTTCCACCCCCAGGACCACAAAAATAAATAAAATCAAAAGTTATAAAAATAAATAAAACTAACAAGTTAAACTTAATAGTCTTCAACTTAGGAAAAAGGAGATATGACAATGTCTTAATGTTATAGTGTGTCTTTATATTCATGAGTGCAGTGTTGTGTGCCGTTTTAATAAGATTTGATAATCAATGACAGATAATTTAGTTAATAACTAAGTAAAAAGTTTTTAATGTCATATATGGATTGATGCTTGTAAGTTTTATTTTAAAATTGACAGGCAAGCCAGGCGTGGTGGCACATGCTTGTAATCCCCATGCTTGGGAGGCTGAGACAGGAGAATCGCACAGGTTCAAAGCCAGCCTCAGCTACTTAGTGAGGCTCTCAGCAACTTAGTGAGACCCTGTCTCCAAATAAAATATAAAATAGGGCTGGGAGTATAGCCCGGAGGTAGAAAGCCTCTGGGTTCCACCCCCATTGCTACCAAAAAAAAAAAAAAAAAAAATTGACCGGCAGATAGCAGCTGCCCAGGCCTAGCCCACCTATGTCTCAGATAAGAAACCCCAGCTTATGCCTTATTTGAAGTTAGATGCTTTAGGAGTTGGTTTAAGTTTTATAAGTTTGCTGTGACAAAAAATAAAATTAGTAATTGTGACAATAATATTATGTAATAACATTGTTATTATTGTATGAGATAATAAGAATCAATAGTATTGTGATCAGTAGTATTGTGCGCCAATAGTTCAATAGTATTGGGTGGTAATTATAAGCCTATAGTTATAAATTTAATAGCAGTTTATAATAGCTAATAATAAAAATAAGATAATAGGTGATTAGAAAATGTTTTTAATTGTATAGAAGTTCCATAAGTTGTAAGCTCAAGTGGCCAATATTAATGGGCAAATTCCTAGAAAAGCTAAAAGTGTAGAGTATCCGCCCTGGCTAAGAGCACCCGCCCCTACCAGGGCTGTAAATCTAGATAAGAGACCCTCTGCCCCTACCCCTGTTATGAGAATGTAAAGCGGGAAATTTAAAAAACGTCATCAATGATGTAAAAATGACTTGCAATTTGATGTAAAACTATAAATT
Organism: Muscardinus avellanarius; assembly: GCF_963383645.1. Lineage (NCBI taxonomy): Eukaryota > Metazoa > Chordata > Mammalia > Rodentia > Gliridae > Muscardinus > Muscardinus avellanarius. Next base: position 35,013 of record NC_137806.1, read on the forward strand.
TGACCCCCAAACGGAGCTCTGGGCCCATGACATTTCTGCTGTGCCAGAGGTGCTTGGGTCTAGGTTCGAACCTGTAATAAAGTGTGGCTTGACAGTCTAATAAATAATTGGCTGTGGACAGTTATGCTCGCTACAACATTAAAGCATTTAATATTCACGTGAAGTGGACCCTTCTTATATCATACCACAAAAATAACAACCTAGAGAAACTTTAAAGTAATTTTTTTTTTCTTGGTGGTACTGGGGATGAAACCCTGGCTACACTTCCAGACCTATTTTATATTTTTTATTTGGAAACAGGGGCTCTTAAGCCAGGGAGGCTGGCTTGGAATCTGGGCGATCCTCCTGTCTCAGCCTCCCAAGCATGGGGATAACAAGCATGCGTGACCATGCCCAGCTAAAGTAAATTTTTTAAAGCCCTAAATACCAGGGCGTGGTGGTACACACTTGTAATCCCTGCATTTGGGAGCCTGAAATAGGAGGACGGCAGGTTTGGGGCCAGCCTCAGCTACTTAGTGAGGCCCTCTGCAACTTAATGAGACCCTGCGTCAAAATAAAGAATAAAAAAATCAGGCTAGGGGTGTAGCTCAGAGGTAGGCTGCGCCTGGGTTCCATCCCCAGCACCAACAACAAAAAAATTTTTTAATGAAAAAAACCTAAATTATCATAACTCAAGTTTCTGATGCTTCTCAGGGTCCCAGAAGCCACAGGGATTTGCATTATTCATTGGGGCTTCCAAACCATTACACCCCTTAAAAGAAACCAAGTGCAAAACAGACATATCTGTGCTGAGGCCCAAGTCCCTGAGCTGATTTGCCATAAACAGGATGCATCAGGAATATGTGAAAACAGATGCGGAAGCATTCCATACAAAGACCTTCACAAACCTTGGGGTGAGAAGCAGCATTTCTGCCTCTGGGCACTGGCCTTCCGCAAGGCTTCTCTCTCGAGCACACAGGGTTGCCAGCACCCTCTTGCACTAGTGATTTTAGTGAGGCCCTTCACAACTCAGTGAAACCCTACTTCAAAATAAAGAATAAAAAATAGGGCTGCCAAGCACCACGAATAAATAAATAATAAAAACTACTATGCCAGGCGTGGTGGCGCACGCTTGTAATACCCATGCTTGGGAGGCTGAGACAGGAGGATCAGCAACTTAGTGAGACCCTGTTTCCAAATAAAATATATAAAAGGTCTGGGAGTATAGCCCGGAGGTAGAAAGCCTCTGGGTTCCACCCCCAGTACCACCAAAATAATAATAATAATAATAATAATAATAATAATAATAACAACAACAACAACAACAACAACAACAACAACTATGAAAATAGGGCTGGGGATGTACCTTGGAGGTAGAATGCCCCTGGGTTCCATCCCCAGTAACCCAAAAAGAACTATAAAAAAGGAATAAAATGCAGGATGAGGAGATGGAAAGCCTATCTTCTAATAAATCATGTCGATCTATTCTGTTATGCTGGGTCATGATCCAAATAATTTCCGACAAACTTTAAGAAAACATGTCCCCTTTGATTTTAATAACTAAGCCAACTTCCCCTCATGACAAGAACACGCAGGAGGCACAGGTGTGAGTTCAAGCCCCGTTGGGGTCTGTGGCCCAGACATGGGGCCCGAGGGTGTGGGTGCGTGTGTGTGGAGGAAGGGGGCCCGAGGACGTGCGGTGAGTGGGTATGGAGGCTGGGGGATCCTGACACTGCAGCCTCTTGCCTAAGGAGGAGTGGGGAGCTGGGGCAGGGAGGGTGGGCTCACAGCAGTGTGCACAGCACGGGGTGTTTCTGATTCACTTGCCCACTGGGTGTAAGGGAGTTCTGGTAAGGCGCTGCGCAGAGGGGAGGGGATTTTACCACTGAACCAGAGTGATGGTCCCCATCTGCAATTTAGGGTTCACTCATGTTTCAGTGTTCCACAAAGAACTTAGGATTTGCTTGTGCTATTCTTATAAAGAACAAGCATTAAAATAATAATTCAAAGGTGTGGTGGCGCAAGCTTGTAATCCCAGCATTTGGAGGCTGCGACAGGAGGATGGCAGAGATCCCCTCAGCAACTCAGTGAGACCCTGCTTCAAATTAATGTAAAAACAAAAATAGGTTTGGGAGTGTAGCTGGGAGGTAGAATGCCCTGGGTTCCATCCATAGCACCACAGAAAAAAGAATAACTCACACAACGCAATGTTCTATACACCAAATCTTAACACATTGCACATCTGCAGTGCAGAACTCTTAGTTAGCGTGACTTCCAGGAGGGCTGGGAGTGGAGTGGAGGCCAAGGCCAGTGTGGTCAAGGCCTGAGTACTGGGCCCAGAGAGCACAGTCCCCCAGTCTTGGCTCCGAGGAAAGTGGGGCCAATATTGCAGTCTGAGTTCTCTCTTGCTAATTAGAAACCAATCTGGCTGGGCATGGCGGTGCAGGCCTGCTACAGAGGATAAGGCAGGGGAGAGCAAGCCTGAGGACGGCTTGGGCCACTCACTAAGACTTGGCCTCAAAACAAACTTTGTAAAGGGGGCTGGGGGTGCAGCTCAGTGATTGAACACTTACTGGGCACATGGGAGGCCCTGGGTTCTAATCCCCAGTGCTATAAAAACCAAAAACCTGGAATCCCAGGAGCTCATTAGGGCACACAAAGAAAGAATCCAACCTGCGGCCACCCGCAGCCACTTTCTCTTAGTTCCTGGGTGGTGGACAACGCTGTGCCCCTCAGGACTGGTTCCTATGCGTGTCGCCGGCTCCCTAGGAGTCCAGCTGCCAAGCCTCCGCAGCCTGGGCTGGCCCCGCTCATGCACTGTGACCGCCCTTGCTGAGATGGACTCGAGTGAACACTCTGGGCTATGTTTGCAGACAATGGATCGCTCAACGCACATCTATAGGGATGTGACACTGGGCCAGGTGAGGCCGCCCATCAGGACAGCGAGCGCTCACACCACACGGGCATCAGTGAAGAAGGGCTTTTGTCACTAGGCCCAGCAGTATAAGCAGGGCCCTCTACATGCTGTGTGTGTGTGTGTGTGTGTGTGTGTGTGTGTGTGTGTGTGTGTGTACTGGGGGCAGAACCCAGGGCATTCTAACTCGGAGCTGAACTCCTGTTTCTGTCTCAGTTAGGTCAGCAAGGACAGTGGCTGCCCCAGGCCCTGGCAATTCCAGCTGGCTGACGCATGTAGATGCAGGTAAACACCAGTTTCCTACCCTGGCCAACACCAATGTGTGCAACCACAAACACGTGTTACCCGGTTCCCAATACAGGTGGCACACAGTTCCAAACACTTCAACATGAACCACTGCTTAAGAAATAACCACCTACCTGCCTGGAAAGCTCCCAACTCCCCACTCTCCCCCACCCCCAGAAAACAGCCCCATAAAAAGTTCCAACCTGCCATCCCCAGGCGCGCTGCCCTGGCCGCCTCTGGACCTCAGTGCAGAATAAAGCGCCTCTTGCTTTTCACTTGGCCACTGCCCATTCCCTGCATCATGCCTTCACACTCTTTCTTCCTTTTGTGATATCCGAGACTAAACTCGGCCATTCTACTTCTGAGCTACATGCCCAATCTTATTTTACAGTCTTTATTTTGAAGCAGGGTCTGTCTAGGTTGCTAAGAGCCTTCCTAAATTGCTGGTGCTGTTTCAAACCTGTGACCCTCTATCTAAGCCTCCCAAGTATTGGGATTACTGGCAGGAGCCACCATACCCAGCTTCTCCTGAACAGTTTTGGGGGGGAAATGTCAATGTGGTCTTCAGACCTTCCCTGGAGAGAGAAATGGGAATAGAAATCACACCACAATATTAATATTAAACCACACCTGTTTAAGGATGTGGGAAAGAAATCCCCTGCAGACATTGGGATTTTCTGAGTAACTTGTGTCCTTCAGGCTACAATCCCAAGACTCAGAGGAAGACACTGGAGGATTACAGGTTCAAGGCCAGTGCAGTAACCCAGCAAGGCCCTATTTCAAAAATAAAAGAGCCAGGCGTGGTGACACATGCTTGTAATCCCAGCTTTTGGGAGGCTGAGACAGGAGGATCTGGTCCAAGGCCAGCCTCAACTACTTAGTGAGGCCCTTTGCAACACAGTGAGACCCTGTTTCAAAATAAAGAGTAAACCAGGCATGATGGCTCATGTTTGAAATCCTAGCATTTAGCAGGCTGAGACAGGAGGATCACTGTTAAAGGACAGCCTAAGCTACTACTTAGTGAGGACCTTTGCAACTCAGTGAGACGCTGTTTCAAAATAAATAAAATAGGACAGGGGGTGTAGCTCAGAAGTAGAATGCCCCTGGGTTCCTTGCCCAGCACTGCAAAAATATAATAAAATAAAGTAAAATAAAGAGTAGAAAATAGGGCTGAGGGTGTAGCTTTGAGGTCAAATATCCCTGGTTTCATCCCCAGTACTGCCAAAAAAAAAAAAAAAAAGGCTTTGCTAAGTTGCTGACAGACGCACTATTGCTGAGGCTGGTCTCGAGCCTGTGGTCCTCCTATCTCAAGCTTCCAACTGTCCTCTACATTTATTATGATTTGTAGCCAGTAACTGACTATGATCCTTTGCAGTTTTTGTCCTCAGTAGTGAGTCAGTACAGATTATAAATTTGAGCGTGAACTTTTTAAAAAATACAGGTAAGAATCCTACCAGCTACTCCTCCATGCTCCCTGCTCTGATCCCTGTGCTCCGGCCATCGGGCAGCAAAGGCAGGCAGGGCCTGGAGGGCAGTGCCCATGGGCAGGAGCCCTCTGCAGGCATCACAGGGGAGCGGACCACCTGCAAGGCCAAGGTCTAAGCATTTAAGTCGCTTTCTCCCCACCCCCACAGCACTCAGCCCTCAGTTGAGCAAAGCGTTCACTCGACTGCCAGCCTACAGCCACAGCCCAGCAAGCTGTTTTGTTAAGTGGTCATTTCAGTTCACATCTAAGTGGTTCCCACAGAAACCAGTTCAAACCGGAGGGACTTCATGTTCAGGTGTTGCTGTTTTTATCAAGCTCCCACAACTCCGCAACATCCCTGAGTGTACTGAATAGGTTAGAGGTCACAGGAATCTTCAGAGCAGTGACTACAGAAACCCTCCCTTCCCGAGGCTCAGCCCAAGGACACAGCCTCCAGGATGGTTTTCCTTTTTTTTTTTTTTTTTGGGGGGGGGGAGCTGGGGATTGAAGCCAGCTGGAATTGGACCTCCAAACTACACCCCAGCCCTGGTTTTTATTGTTTGTTTAGCTGAGGCTAGCCATGCCGCAAACCAAAGATACTCCTGTCTCAGCCTCCCAAATACTGGGATTACAAGCATGCACCACCAAGCCTGGCTTATTTTTTTTTTTAACAAAGTGCAAATAAATTGCAGAATACTTCACTAAGTAGCTGAGGAGGACTGCAAACCTATGACCTTCCTGTCTCAACCTCCCAACTAATGGAATCACAGCCATGTGCCAACATGCAAGGCTTAAACATCATTTCAAAATAAAAAATGTAAAGGGCTGGAGGAGAGCCATGTGGTGGTACACACTTGTAATCCCGGTGCTGGGGGGAGGGGGGAGCTGGCAGGAGGATCACAGGTTCCAGGGCAGCCTCAAAAAGTAGTGAGAATCTAAGCTACTTAGCAAGACTCTATTTCAAAACAAAAACTAAAATTGAGCTCAGGTGTAGCTCGAAGGTAGAATGCCCCTGACTTCAATCTCCAGTAACACACAAAAAAAAACTATAAGTAAATAGATAAATAAATAAGAAAAAAGGAGGCTCCTTCATACCTCTAAACAAGAATATATTCACCAGAAATAGTACCTTTTTTTTTTTTTTTCTTGCTTTTGGTACTGGAGATTGAACCCAGAGGCATTCTACCTCTGAGCTACACCCCCAACACTATTTTTTTTCTTTGCAGGTTGGGGGATGGAACCCAGGGGCATTTGACCTCTGAGCTACAGCCCCTGCCCTGTATTTTATTCTTTATTTTGAAACCGGGTCTCACTGAGCTGGCAAAGGGTCTCACTAAGTAGCTGTGCCTGTCAGCAAACCGCGATCCTTCAGTCTCAGCCTCCCGAATGCTGGGATTACACACGTGCGCCACCATGCGAGAGTCCCACTCCTTGCTGAGGCCGTCCTCTAACCTGAGACCCTCCAGTCTCTTGCTCCAAGTAGTAGGATTCTAGGTACTTTGCCTCCAGGGCCAGCTGTAAGAGACAAGGTATCTGGCACTGAAGGCCACTATGAAAAAATTCCTTGTCCAATCTACGGACTGGTGTACAACAGGCCCAGTGCCCTAGAGCAGACCTCAGGGCCACAGCGGGGTCTACTAACACTCTGAGACTCCCATATCAATCCAACAAGTTCACACGCAAACTTACCTGAAATCCACCGTGGTGTGCTGTATGTCTCAAGAAATACACTTTCCAAAGAGCAATAGGGCCAGAGGAACCTGGACTTGGCAGCGCCAAGAAGCCTCTCCCTCATGCCTGGAGGGCAGAAAACCATGTCCTGCCCTAGGGCAGGGCTGCAGGAGCACTGGCTTTCAGACCCAAGGAGACTCAGCAGGGGCAGGTCTCCACAGCTGAGGTCAGGTCCCCAAAGGCACAAGAGGAAACAGGAAGGTGTCTGGTGAGGTAGCAGATGCAGGGCCTGCAGAGCCCTCCTGCAGGAGCCCAGCTCCCTGCTCCCTGCAGAAAGGAAGAGGGCGTGCTCCACGGGGCTTAAATGCTTAAGGCTGCTGGGGGCGTGAGTGGAGGGCAGGGAAGGGGCTGCTCGAGCTAGCCTCCACCCTCAGAGGTGGGGCCTCAGCCCAGTGCTTCCCCCAGGCTTCTAACACTAGGAAGTGGGCCTGCTTCGTAATGGTGACATGTTAGTATCTTTTAAGCTCCATCATCCTGACCAGCTCAGTGACCAACTAGACTTCTGCTTACCAATTACATTCTGCTTGACCTTTGGGGCAGAAGAAATACAACAATACAGAATACTCAGCACACTTCAGGTGTCTTGCATTTAAAAGAAACCAAGTCAAAAGCATTACTTAAGCTTCTCAAGAGTTTCAAGAAGACTTTCTACACCTACTGTGACATTAAATGTATACCTAAGCGACCACTTGTGCTGTCTCACTCCAGGTGTTACTGCAGCCCACAGGACGGTGTCTAGCAAGGAAAGAGGTCACCTGGAGGAAACCGAGGAGCCCAACAGCTGGCCAGGATCGATACCAGGGCACCCTTTGCTGGGAGGTGAGTCTCCGCATTCTGTCCTCATCAATTCCAAAGTCTCGTCCACAGCAACAGGGAAATCTGAACACCACAGAATAGTTCACAGAAGTGAAGTTGTTTTCTTTTACCAGGTTCACCAGAACTGCGGCCATTCTGCTGCCGTGTGGTATTATCGGCAGGACAGAGCAAGCCGGTCATTCTCATAAAGCAGGAGCAGAAAACAAGTGACTGCAGTCTTCCCATTTTCCAGATGTGCTCACAACCATCTTGGATACAACTTAACATAAAGATTTCCTAGCCAACCATGAGCACAGCAATTTTCTTGGGCTTCCTAGGTAATTAGGCATAATAGTAATAATAAAACTAGGTCCTTCAGATATTCTGGTTTACCAAGTGAAGTGGTACTCTCTTACAGTCCCAGTACTTGGGAGGCTGAGAAAGGAGGATCACAGGTTCTAGCCTCAATAATGTAGTGAGGCCATCTGCAACTTAGTGAAACTGTTTCAAAATAACAGAAGCTGGGAATGGTGGTGGAGGCTCATAATCCCAGCATTTGGGAGGCTGAGACAGGAGGACTATTCATCGGGGCTTCCAAACCATTACACCCCTTAAAAGAAACCAAGTGCAAAACAGACATATCTGTGCTGAGGCCCAAGTCCCTGAGCTGATTGCCATAAACAGGACGCATCAGGAATATGTGAAAACAGATGCGGAAGCATTCCATACAAAGACCTTCACAAACCTTGGGGTGAGAAGCAGCATTTCTGCCTCTGGGCACTGGCCTTCCGCAAGGCTTCTCTCTCAAGCACACACAGGGTTGCCAGCGCCCTCTTGCACTAGTGATTTTAGTGAGGCCCTTCACAACTCAGTGAAACCCTGCTTCAACACACACACACACACACACACACACACACACACACACACACACACACATCATTGCAATTCTCCCATCTAAGCAGCCTTCCCGCTTGTTTCCAGCAGGTGGCGCCACAGCGCCTGGCCAACTGCACACCTGCCCCAAATATGCTTTGGTTTGGCTGAAATGAAGACTGAGAGCATTTTCCTTCCATGAATCCAGGCAGAGGGAGGCACTGGGAGACATGTTTGTGTTAGCGAGATTCAGCCAAAACTGCTTTCTTAAATGACTCACTAAGTCGCAAAAGTTATTGTACTTGGCACTTATTTTATTTTCTGGTACTGGGGATTGAAACCAGGGGCATTCTACCTCCAAGCTACACCTAGCAGCCTATTGCATTTTTTTTTACTTTGAAATAGGGCCTCACTAAGTTTCTGAAGCTCGCCTTGAACCTGTAACCCTACTATCTTAGCCTCCCAAGGACTGGGATGACAGGTATGCACCACCATGCAAGGCTTAGATGTATAGTTCCTACAGTATCATACCTGCCAAGACCCAGGCCAAGGGGCCACAGAGAAGACCCTTGGAATAGGAGGACTGTGAATTCTCCATGGCTGTCTCTACAGCCCCGTCCTAACTCATGCCAGACATGCTTCATAACCTAAAACGGTGCTGGAGACTCCAATCTGTCTGGCTCCGCTGTGCCTGGCCTGCCTCACCCCTGTGCAGTCTCCATGGGTCAGCAATTTGGGAACCCCAAATCAGATGAGTCACCCCTTCTTCATCCCTCTGTGTCTTCCACTGAACTCCTCGCTCCTGGCGTGGATGCACAGCTGTCTGAGATCTGCATGCCCATCACCTTCTTACCCCGTTTGTGTCTTGCTTTTCTTCAGCAAAGCCTTTGACCTCAGGCTTGTGGCCACCTCTGAGATGTTTGTTTGTGCACTGGGGAATGAACCCAGGGACACTTGGCCTCTGGCTTACACCCAAAATTCTATTTTATTTGTTTCGAGGCAGGGATCTGCTAGGTTGCTGGCCACAAACATGCAATCTTCCTGTCTCAGCCTCCCAAGTACTAAGATTGCAGACATGCACCACCACATGTGGCTTTTTTTTTGTTTTGTTTTGAAGCAGGGTCTTCCTAGGTTGCTCAGTCTTACTAAATAGCTGAGGCTGGCCACACACCTGCAATCCTCCTGTCTCAGCCTCCCAAGTACAGGGATTATAGGCATGCTCTACCATACCTGGCTTGTTTTTTTTGCTTTGAGGCAGGGTCTTTCTAGGTTGCTCAGCGTCTTGGCAAGTTGCAGAGGTTGGCCACAAACCTGCAATCCTCATGTCTCCACCTCCCAAGCACTGGGATCATAGGCATGTGCCACCATGCCTGGCTCCACCTCTGAGCTTTTGCACTTGCAGATCCGTTCTGCAAGGCTGGGTCCCCAGACCCTGAGTCTCAGGGCTCAACTCCAGTGGTACCTCTTTGGATTTGAAATAAACCCTCCAGCGCTGTATTCTCTCTGCTGTCAGCGTGTCCCATCATCTGTACTTCAGCCTGTGTTGTCTGAAACAGCATCTTTGCTTGTTCTGGGTCTGTCTTGCTGGCTTGAGAGGAAGGCCTCTTGCTTTACTAGTTCCTGGTATTCATGGTGCCTGGATCTGAGGTTTGTGGAATGACTGGGTAGATGAACAGTGAATATCCAGGGATGCAGGTGTGTGTGTGTGTGTGTGTGTGTGTGTGTGTGTGTGTGTGTGTGATTTACTAAGGCAATCCGGAGCTAGGTATGGAGGAGCACGCAGATTCACAGCTCCAGCAATATAGCGAGGGCCTCGGCGACTTAGTGACCCCCATTTTAAGATAATAGAATCAAATAGGGCTAGGGGTGGAGCTCAGAGCTGAACATCCTTGGGTTCAATCCCCTGTTCCACAATAAGGGAAGAAGGAAGGAAGGGAGGGAGGAAGGTCTATAACCAGCGAAAGGCAACCCGAGGCTAGACAGGTCTGGGGGCCCAGTGGAAAAGAGGAGGATTTGCTGCGGTGGGGGACACTGTCTTTCCAAACTGGCCCTGTCACACACGAGCTTGGAGGTACTTGGAGTGTACTTGGAGGAACACCTTCACCTCCGTGAGCCCCAGATGACTCAGGTGTATTTGAATCTAGTATCTCCTGGACATTGCCTCCCTGTATCGGGGTGTGCGTGCGTCAAAGGAGCCGGACAGCACCTTTGGTAGGTGGGGACACTGAGCCTCCTGTTCCAGGAGCCTTGCTGGGTGCGCTACCTGCCGCGCCCACCAGGCGTCACCCAGAGCGCGCTCTGAGCGCCCGTTGCATCCTGACACCCTGCTCCAGTGCGGCTATAACCTGCAGCCCCTTCCCAAACACCCACTGCTGCTGGATCTCAGCAAGGCCCTACCTGCTGGCCCGCTGCCCAGAGGAGGAAGGGATGTTACCCCTTCTCAGTTGGTAGCTCCGCAGAAGAAGGCGCACTGCCCCTATAGTTGGGCTCCTAAGCCAGGTAGAGAGGGGAATCCGGGTGCACCCCTGCGCCCCCAGATCCCCGATGCAGCGCCCGGGGCCGAGCCTTGACCATCTCCACCCGAGGACAGCCCTGGAGCAGCCGCTGGCCCCGGAGCCGGGAGTTTTGCAGGTGGGGGTCTGCAGTTGGCAGCGCCCCCCAAGCCTGCTCAGCACCCCGCCCCCACCCGCGCCCCAGAGCGCCTGGATTGGACGGCCAGTCCTCTGTCCTGCAGGCAAGGCGCGCTCCTGGGGAGGCGAGCAGGTAGGGGCGTGGAGGGAGGGCCCGCATCCCCAGTGCCTGCAATACTGGCATCCACCATGCCATGCTTCTGCCATGCTCGCTCCTCCCTCCCTCTGCCTGCCCAGTGCCTCCTGCCCTCCATGGCAAGTCCCAGGTGCCCCGGGGTCGTGGGCGCTGACGGTAGACTCCTCTGGGATGCTGGGCCCGTGCTCCCGGGCGGGCTATGAGGATTGCCCGGCGGCGCTGCCTCCGGGATCTGCACTGCCCGCTCACGACCCGGTGGCCTGCAGGGACTATGAACCCCAAAGCACAGTGCTGTCTGGGCCACCTCTTTCTCAGCCGGGGCACGGTCTACCTCTGGATTGGGTAAGTGCACCTCGCTGAAGTTGGGTTTTCCAGGGGAGGGAGGAGCTTTGTCTGGGGATCCTCAAATTCTCAGGCCCTTTGGAGAGGGAAGGCACACAAAGGGCCCCCCAGGTGGAAGCCCCGGGGACACACACCGGCAGGGGACCTGAGGATGCTCCAGATACCACCAGAGGGACGCCCCAGGCTGAGGACTCGGACAGGGCTGGCTGGAGTGGAGGGTCTGCGCCCCAGGACCCTGCTGGCCACAGGGACAGCAGCTCCAGCAGGACCAACGGGGGGGACCCCCGCGGCTTGGAGGACCTCTGCACCCCTGGGCGCTGGCTCAGGCTCCTAGACACCAGAAGCCCTTTGGGGCAGCTGGACAGGTTGTGAAAACAGGGAACAGGTCCCCAGAGGGAGGAGCATTTGCTGGCCCAAACCTAAGCCCCCCTCAGACCCCGGCCCTGCCCCAAATCTAGGGACCCTCAGGCTCCCAGAACCCCTCCTCAAGTCAAGGACAGTTCCTCCCACCCCAAGACATGTACACAAAGGTAGGGCTGGGAGAGTCGGGGACCCCCAAGGAACAGAGCTCTGGGGTCAGCACAGCTAGAACCCTGCAGCCAAAGTCCCCAGGAGCTGCACCCACATCTCTGAGAAAGTGGGAGCTCACGGAGCTGCCAAGGTGTCCTGCACAGCATCTGCCTGGCCCTTTATACTGAGGAGATAATGAGGCACCAAGGGTTGGCGGGGGTGGGGGGGAAGTAAGCCCTGGACAGAGGTGGGGGCGCTAAGCAGCCCTCTGGGCAGATTTTGACAACTGGCCAGCTCTCTCCCTGCAGTGACCCCTTCCTCCAGTGCCTTTTGGGGAGGGATCGTGTTTGAGGAAGGGATGGTGGCCTGAGGCCACCGACAGCAGGCAGAGAGGCTGTTTCCTGAGTCATAGAAAATTTGGTGATCAAACAAGGAGACTTCAGAGACATTGAGATTGCTGAGTCTACTAAAATGGTTTTTAATTCCTGTTTTGACATTGGTGAGTATATTAAAATGATTTTTATTCCTATTTCTGTGTATGCTTTGTGTGTGTGTGTGTGTGTGTGTGTGTGTGTGTAAAATCCCTGCCCTTCACTTTCACTTACAGGCGGGTACCACCATGCCCACCATCTACTGAGAACCTTGATACTATTTAAAGTATTTTTTCCTAAGAATATGCATGTTTCATTCACTGTTTTCTACATCTCAAGCCTTCAAGAATTTTTAATAGACCCTATCCATGCCTAAACTTTATTATTATTAAGCACCCACTTCAACTTTATTTTTTATATAACAAAGCTATTGATTTTTCTGCAGGTTAAGTTTGTAACTAGCCCTCTCTTTGGGTTTTTTCTTTAGTAGTTGTTTTCCAAGCAGACATCACTGACCAGATTCTTTAGTTACCCCTTCTTCATTTACTGCTCATCTCTTTCCTTGGCCAGCATTTCCTAATGGCACTAAGGAATAGTGGAGATAGCTGTTTCTTGCCCATGGATTTTATGGGACAGTTGTACGGTTTTGTCCTTAAAGATGAGACAATGGTAAACTTCACATTTTGTGGTCACATTTTTTCATTTTTCAGGTTTCAGCCCAACAGTCACATTCTCAGGAAGGCTTTGCCTAGCTAACAATCTAAAATCCCAGCCAGGCATGGTGACATACACCTGTCATCCCAATACTTGGGAGCCTAAGACAGAAGGAGTACACATACATTGAAGGATAGTCTCAGCAACTTAGTGAGATTCTCGATGACCTAGCAGACCCTGTTTCAAAATAAAAAATAAAATAGGGCTGGGGACTTAGCCTGGAGAATGCCCTTAGGGTTAAATCCCCAGTACCAAAAAAAGTGTAAACTCCCACTTCACTCCTTTTTCAGTTACCCTTATTACATAGATTTACTTTATCCTCAGTGATAATTCCTGCATTGTGCAATGAATCCTGAATTTATTTTGATGCTGTTGTGGGGTGAAATGTGAGTGGTGTGTGTGTGGGGAGAAGTAATTCCCCCACCACCACCACACAAACAGACAAACAGAAAAACCATGGATTCTTGTCCTAAGCTAAGATATAAGTATTCATCGCTTGGACAGCTGCTGCAGATTTAAAGAAGTTTATTAAAAAGATAGAAATATAGAGATAGTTACAGCCCTGTGCCGGAGCGGGGCACAGGGGGGCAATTCAAATGAAAATGCCATAGAACCCCAGTACGCTGAGTGTTTTTATCCCGCCCAAGTCCAGCAGGTCCCTTTGATTTTGGAGATAATGCTACCTCTTATCTCCAGCCCCGGCTCTGCTTCTGCTATCTCTCCAGCCGGATTTAGGGCCAGAGGGGCAGGCATTTCTGTCTCCAGACACAGGCTTTTACCTTTTGTCTTATCCCCCAAAATGTGTGAAATTGTTCTTAGGAATGTAAAGACACATTTTTTCCTGGCTCCAGCCTTCCTTCCTTTACAAATGGAAATTACAAGTCTCTTCCTGTTAGCTAACCCTGGCTTTCTTAGTAAAGAAGATATATTTTAAAATTGGAAATCTTTCCCAATACGGATACATTAATAAATTTTAAAACCTCTTCCCAATACTAGTACAGATGCCTTTTTTTTTTCTTTTACTTAAATACAAGCTTCACCATAGCAAGAACATCTAGTACGAGGGGCTGGGATGCGGCTCAGTGGCAAAGTGCCCACTTTGCAGGTGTAGCACTTTGAGTTCAATCCCCAAGTTCCAAAAAGACAAAAAAAAAAAAAAAAAAAAAAAAAAAAGACACCCTGAAAACAAGAACATCTAGTACATAAGTACCTTTTTCTTTTTTTTGGGGGGGGGTACTGGGGTTCCTGGAAACCCTTCTACCTCCGGGCTACACTCCCAGACCTATTTTATACTTTTTTATTTGGAAACAGGGTCTCTTAAGCCAGCGGGGCTGGCTTCGAACCTGTGTGATCCTCCTGTCTCCGCCTCCCAAGTGCGGGGATTACAAGCCTGCGCCTCCAAGTCCGGCTTTGCCTTCCATTTTGATATTATTTCAGTATTGCCATTTTACTACTCATGCCCCATTTCCTGCAGTCTGTAGCTGTACATGTAAATTGCTTTATTTTCACCAACAGTGCTATTGCTTTTTCTTCAGGGTCTCCAGAGTGTGGTAATAGCCTCGGGCACTTTCATGGCTGGGAGTCTTATTTGAACTTATAATTGGGGAGCATGATATACTTTGTTGGATATTTCTTAAAACTTTAGACAATGCTCCTTTGTCAAGAAGCGCTGCTCAAATGGGCGTCCTTGCTAGCCCCAGGATCTGCCAGCAGTCTTTTCTCCCTTCTCAGTCACAGGAAACAGGGAGACCAGTGAGGAGGGGCTGCCGGATCCAGTCCCTTCTCTGTGGCTTTGCTTTTCTTCTCCTGGGAACCAGCTCCCTGGAGGAGCTGCTCTATCAATAGTCCCAGCCTCAGATTCCTTCCTTCCATTGACTGGAGCCTGAGTAATTCAGGGGAGATTCGGAGTTGTGCTAATCTATACCCAAATTTGCTACACCTCTTTCTGGTCATTGTTTTTCATATTATGGAACAGGGCTGTGCCTTCCATTTTGGTGTTTGTGAAGAAATATTTTGGGGTCTTTAAAAAAAACTGTGGGGGGAATATTTCACCTGCCATCTTCAATTTCATTATATTTAGATAGTACCTTTGGAAACCTTTTGCTTTGAGACAGGTACATAGAAATGTAGCCTGAAACCGCCTTGAGATTTTAAAAGCTAGGTATCTTTCCAGAATGGAAACATTTCTGTCTAAGCTTAAAGATGATCAAAGACAAGATTCAAAATGTGGGGAGAGGGGAGTGGAATTTAAGGGTTGTTGACTTCACAGGATTCTCCGCTCAAGCACACTTAATCATACATTTTATTTTATTTATTTTCCGGGTCTAGGGATGGAACCCAGGGGCATTCGACTTCCAAGCTACACCCCCTGCCCTATTTTTTATTCTTTATTTTGAAACTGGGTCTCACTGAGTTGCAGAGGGCCTCACTAAGTAGCTGAGGCTGTCTGCGAACGGGGATCCTCCAGTCTCCGCCTCCCAAGCACGGGGATTACAAGCGTGCGCCACCACGCCCGGCCTAATCATACATTTTAAAAACATTTCTTTAAAAATTCAGCACACGCCAGAACTTTGGAGGCAGGAACAGGAGGATCAGAGGTTCAAGGCCAGCCTCAGCAATTTAGCAAGGCCCTCAGCAACCTAGCAAAACTGTTTCAAAATAAAACAAAAATTGAGCACATAAAGGGAAACACTTCAAACATAAACTTCACCCATTTGTGCTAAAGTATCTGTTGCTGCTCAACCTGCCCATTCTCCTTAGGGACAGAAACATCACTACACAGGACAAAAATGACTGCGCTATGTTTTGCCCCTCACTGAAGGGAAACACCTTAGAACTGCCAAAACTGTAAACAGCTTATTCTGATCCTAAGACCCCAAATAAGCTGACCACATCGAGCAATTGGCAGGTACCTTGAAAATGGAAGACGCCCATCTATGAAGTACGTGCAAGGGCAGTGAGCGTCTCATCTTAATTACTCAACTTCTGCTGCAGGAAAGTGATCCCCACACCCATCCATCTTCCTTTAAGATGGGTATGTGCAGGCTAAATATTCTCCTAGTGACACACCCCAAGAGTGCAAGTCCTATCCTGTTCCTGTCCCAAAGAGGCTCAAAGGGCCTGTTGGGTGTCCAGAAGTAAACAAAAGGGAAGTTCCCATCAGTGCTGCCGTGGGGCTCTGCTTCTCTGGCCGGGTCCTGCTCTCCACCCAGGGCCAGCCAGCTCCTTCCCACCAGCTGGAGACACAACTCAGAAATGCTCTCAGATCTGGAATGCACTCCTGAAGGCAGGGCTTGTAGGTAAAATATTAAATGTGGGTGTTAAAAAATTATTAAAATCACTTAGGAGTCCTGAGCCACCTGGGAAACAATGATCTTGACTCCTGCAAATGGGAGCACTTAGCATACAACTCTAAAGCACAAATAAGGCATCTCCTTTTAGACAACTGCCAGTTTGTGGAAAATGCCTTAACCTGCCCACTGTTGGAAACACAGAGATAAGGGTTAATCTAGGTGGCATGGGATGGGGTTGTCACAAGTAGGATGGAGATCACCTAGCAGACTGCACTTCACAGCTCTGCCCAAACTCAAGGACCATGCAAAGCAGCATACAGCAAAATAAAGCAAGACCAAGAATCCCAATGTTAAGCCAAAGGTTGTCTTACTTTGGTGGTGGTAGACATCAAACCCAGGGTATCACACCCACTAGGCAACGACTGAGCCCTACACTGCTCTGAATTTTCATTACAACAGCTCAAGAAGTTGCAGACTATTGAAAAACAAACATTAACCCTTTAGCAGTAATATATTAAATTTCCTTAACATAGCCCAGCCCCGTGTGGTGGCACACATCTGTAATTCCAGCACTTGAGTCGGAGAGAGGACTGTGGTTCACGGACAGCTTCAGCTACTGAGTGAGGTCCTGTTTAAAGAAAACTTTGGACTGGAGGTGGTGTACTCGGAGGTAGAAAGCCCCTGGGTTCCATTCCCTAGTACCCAAAAAAAAAAAAAAAAAAAAAAAAAATCCTTAACTCAAATCTTGTATAGTTTCCAAACACAGTTCTGAAATAACTGCACAAAATAACCAAAACATATTTATTACTTTTTAGTCATTCTGTACACTCCCATACAAATACAAGAATATAGCCATATTTACAGGTATTGAAAGAAATCTATATATCCAAACCCAACATCTAGATACAGAAGTTTTAAGTCCTGAACTATGAGAGTCTGCTGTAAAGAATGTACTGTTCACCCTCCCCTTTAAAGCTAAGGGTCTTGAAAATAACATGTTTTTAAAATGGGGTAACAATCCATTCTTCACAGTTTTAGACAACTCCTTTCCAAGATTTTACAAGTATAAAAACAGAGAAAAGACTTATAGGACAAAGCCACTCACACTTAGGCTATTAAAAGAAACAAGGTCTTGAAAGGGGCTGGAGTATGTGGTTGGGTTTTCAGTGTGCTTAAATCTGACATAAACTTCAAAATCAAGCTGGACTAAAGGAAAAAAGTACAGAAGCTGTTATTTCAGGGAAAGGACTTTCTACAGACCTACCATCATAAAATATATTTTGTTACAACAGCAGTTTCTTACGATTTGAGCATACTACTGGTCTTTTAAAACAGAAACAAATCTTAAACTGATAGCTAAGGTTCCTTAGGTTCAAATCCATGGCAAAAGAACAACTAGATAAAATAATATCCCAGGATATTGTGCCTATTTTTATAAATATCCCCTAGCTACCCAAGCAAGGTAAGAAGCTGAACATTATGTCTATATTAAGTGTAATGTTTAAAATAATTTACTATATGTATTTGAAGATGATTTTGTACTCCAGTAAATCATTTTTGAGCATGAGAAAAAATTTACCATGAAATCACAAGTAGATTATAAAAGTATTTCTACAAGAAAATTTTTCTGTTCAAAAATTCAACACTAACATATTTCAAAGTAGGCATCTCCTGGATATATGTGACAAATTCATCTAGAGATGTAAACAACTTTTTAAAATAAATTGTGGCATAAACTATTAGCAAGTCAAATTGACCTAGATCACAAGTCATCATATGATCAGGAAACATTGCCTTTACAATACAATACAAATGACTCACTTTTCCCCAGAAAAGATACAATTGGGATTCCAGCTCTTTGGGGTTTGGTGTACATGCACCAATGAAGTTCAGCAAATGGTTAACAATCTTACAGGTATTGAACATTTCATGACAAAAGAATTAATGACAGTTGTCTTAACATTTGAAAACTATTCTTAAGTTACAAGGGAAAAAAAAAATCAGCTTCCAGTATATGATTTTAATTCTCAATTACATTGGAATATTTTTTATAAATTCCAGAAAACACCAAAAATACTATTGCTGACTTTGTCTACTTATTTAAAAGCCTGAATTTTAGCTTCTATAGTTTAAATATAATTAAAGCACAAGAGCAGCTGGGCGCAGTGGTACACACCTGTAATCTTAGTACCTGGGAGGCTGAGACAAGAGGATCCCAGGTTTGAGGACAGCCTCAAAAAGTATTGAGACTCTCAAGTTAGCAAGACCATTTCAAAATAAAAGTAACTTAGGACTGGGGGTGTAGCCTGGAGGTAGAATGCCCCTGGATTCAATCCCAAGTACCACACATATATATTAAAAAAAAAAAAAAAAAAAGGCACAAGAGCAATTTTGAAGTTCCGTGTCTCAGGGAGCAAGAATGTTCATATTGACATTAAACAGCATAAACAAGCCCTTGTGCTGGCAGTTCTGGAAGCATGAATCTGCTTCAACAACAAAATCCTGTAAATGAGATGTTAAAGTTTTGAAGTTAAAAAGTTTTTTTCTGCATACAGAAACTCTTGAGATTTGATACACTACTGGCAGTGTCAAGCTAAGGCCATGTGACTAATATCTTTAGCAAAGGAAAAAAAAGTCAAAGTAATTTTATAGTAGCAATAGTTTCTTTTTTTATTTTAATATACTTTAGGAAACAATATACAAAGCTGAGCTTTCCACCATTTCCAGATAACAGCAGGAAGCTCCAGTTACACAAATTGAGCGTTTTGTGATGGCTAAGAACAGCAGTCAGCACCAGACTTGAACAGTTAGCCACAACACAAACATCCTTCAAATGAAATGTCATAATAGCAAGACAGGTAAACCAGGGTTTAACAAATGACAACCACGTGGGAAATGACTTAATCATTCTTGTTGAATTTCATATTTCATTAAATTTCGTATACACATTTTCCTGTTAATGTTTTAAACAAAACCTCCTTGAAGGAATTATATCAATTACGTATAAATATTCAACAAGAATAGTTTTGATAAAGAATCCCAGGTAGTTCAAATTGTAATATGCATTGACCGAAGGAAAAGAAAAATAACAATTTTTTGTTTGTTTTAACATGTTTATTACAACAGATACAATTCACATCTGACTAGCTCGGTTTCCTCTTTCCCTCCCACAACCATGTTCATTGGGCCATTTCCTTATATTCGAGCAATCAATGTACTTTCAGCACACATGCCCAGTAGTACTTTTAAGTCCATTCTTAGAGGGTGCAAATGGATTTCAATAATTTATACAAACAAGTGGGTTATGCTCAATCACTGCAATTTTAAGCTACTGTACACAGGAATGAAAAGGTTATAGAAAAGTGCCATAGCAACAGTGCCGTAAGAAAGGAGAAAAAGAGGAGCCTTAAAAAATGGGTGAAATCAGATCAAGGGTTTTAGAGGAAAATGAAACGCATGGGAAATGAAAAATATTTCCTGCAAAACGCGTGGAGCAGCACTGCTCTTGACCAGATGCGAGGGTGGAGACAGGTGGTCACGGCTACTTTGTACACTGCCTGTATAGTTCAGCATTGCATCCTTAGACACAGGTCACCTGGCGCTCGCACTGAAGCTTGAAAATGCAAGATTTCAGAATGATAAATTAACCCCCCCAATTTTTTTTTAAAAAAGCTAATTTTGCAGACAGGTTTACGTGTAAAAGGCTAGGTATTTAGCCACCTCAGCAATGATTAGTTTTGGATGTCTAAGCTCTGTTACACATGGCTTCCCATGGCTTCACTCTACAAAACGTATTTACAATGTGAAGAATACATCTACAAGAAATCTACATTTCAAGGGCTTCACAAGTCAGTCTTGCATCTTTCCCCTGAATTGACTCTCACAGACCCGTCCCCTTGTCATTTCCTTTGCTCAGCCTAACAGTCCAAAGTCTACTTAAATGCAGCTCAAAAATGTTAAGACTGGGCAACAGATTTACAGTTCCTGTACTCAAAACCATGTGCAATTATTCAGATCTTCAGACCATAAAGGAATTCTGATTTTTCAGCTTTTCGAGTTCCTTAATTTGTTGTCTCAAAAATAGAATCCTGAAATATAAAAACAGACATTAGAACATACAAAGTTATAAACAAAACCACTATCTTATAAAAGCAGCACTTACTAATAATTAAATCTGTATTTAAATGACATTCATTAAAGTATAAGATGACAGAATGAATGTTTCTTAGTTTTCCAAACAGCTTCTCAGTAGTTACTCTAAATATGAAGATTGATTTTAAGTTTATTCTTCCATACATTATAGCATCGCATAAAGAAAAGCAAAAGAATATTAACATGAGATTAACCTATACTGCTCTTTTCTGACTCAGGAGAGTATAAGACTACAATTTACTTGGTGTAAGAGGCAGATCAATTTGAAGAACAGTACTCAAACATCGAGCTAGGTAAATAAAAGTCCCAAGAAAACTGCGGTTGACAACAGTTAACTGTGTATTTCAAAATAGATGGTTCAATTTTGAGTTCCTTATACATAGACCTGCTAAATGTCTGAGGTGATAGATATGCCCATTATCCTAATCTGATCATTGTATTTTATGTATACATAGTATTGAAATATCACACTGTACCCCAGAAATATAATCATTTGTCAAATAAAAATTAAAAATAGGGAGATCTATAGTAAAGTACATGTTGAACATACCCGAGGCTCTGGTTTCAATTCATATCCAGTTTGTTTTAATGCAACCAAATCAAACTCAAATGCATGTTATATAACTTAAAAAGTAAAACACAAACTCCACAAATCCCACAGGTTAACTAGATTCCCAGAGACTCCACAGAAATTTTCCCTCTTCTGACCCCTCTCTTCTGTCAACTTTGTATTTACTGGTCAAGCAGGTACAATCACACATTGGCATGGCATCTGGCCATGCACACTTTTTTCCTAAGATGCAATAAAGAACAGTATAATTTCCTCAAGTCAAATGATCTGTTCAGCAAGCCAAAAATAAATTTATGTAGGTTAGAACTACTTTTTTAGGCAATCAATCCTAGAGTAAAAGAATCCCAGTTGATTCACACAGTACTGCCAGATATTAAAATAAAAGCTCACTTTTCCAAGTTTACTATCAATCTCGATTTGGTACTTAAATGATTATGGTTTCATGACAAGATTAACTCTTCCCTAAGATCCAGTGATATATAGGCAGGATATATAGCCACTGAGAGTGTGCCTTTTTTTTTTTTTTTTTTTTTTTTTTTTGTGGTACTGGGGTTCCTGGAAGCCCTTCTTCCTCCGGGCTACACTCCCGGACCTATTTTTACATTTTTTTAAAATTTGGAAACAGGGTCTCCTTCGAACCTGCGCGATCCTCCTGCCTCTGCCTCCCAAGCACGTCTCTCTGCGCCACCACGCCCGGCTGCCTTCAACTTTTAAAACTGGCATTTAAAGAAATACTTAGGCTGTTTAGTGTGACTTAGATATCTTACTTAAGTGAAATACCAAAGAAATGTGTTTATAGAAGGGAAAAATTAAGAAAGCAAATAGACTACACATTACTAAACTTGCTAGATAGCAAAATTCTTTCTGAAATTCCAAGAGATCTATAGGTGATACAATAATAATAGTATTGTGGGATTTCATGTCAAAGAAATACCCTCAGCAATACAGTGCTAACTTCAAACAAAGGAAAAAAAGGCTAATAAAGCATTTATCATAGGTGAGGAGAAATCAAGATGCCTTACCACTCATCAGGAATTCATCAGGAGTATTATTTCAAGAACAGTTATTGATATATCAGAAGTCTTAAAGTTCTTTAGCTTGTTATAAGATACAATTCCTCCCCCTTAGTTATTTTTTCCTGTCCTTTCACTACCTATAGTCCAAAAATACTAAATTCATAATTCCCAACTGAACATTAATCTGAGTAGAATGATGAAACCTCCCACGTTCCGTTCCATCTTGCCCAGAACATAAGCCATTCCTTTGTTCAGTATACATGTGCAGTCTATTCAACCTGCCTGTCACTTAACAGCCATCTTGTTTAAAGGTTAAATCAGATTTGACCTTTAAAGCATCACAATGTTTGTGGTTCAAGTAGTCCTTTCTTTAATGAAATAATGGCCTCAAAGCATAAGAGTAATAATGCTGGCAATTCCAATAAGCCACAAGGTAGGGGGGGTATTGGATATTGCCAAGATCTGTAGTAAGAATGAAATTTTTATTCATGAGGCAGGGAAAAGACATCTATGCTAGTTTTGATGTTGTACCTCAAACTGGGAAAAAATTATGGCCAGAGTGTATGACACATGCTTAGTTAAGATGGGAAAGATATTATAGGATTTGGTACTATATGGTTTGAGGCAGTCAATTGAGGTCTTGGAACACACTCCCTCCAGATAGAAGGGAATACTGTACACAATTCTAAGAAACAAATATTTCAATGAAAAACTTACCTTTGCTCTCGCAAAGTTGCCTGGATTTCACATACTCGGACTAAAGATCTTAAATTTTTTAATTCAGTACATATTTCTGACATGTGAACACTTCCCATGTTATGGGCTTCTTCACGCAACCTTGAGGCCTAAAATTAAAGAGAGGAAGAAAGATCACACAAAATACACTGTAAATATTAGCATGCACAAAATTAAAAAAACATACTCCCAAGAAGAACTTTATACTAAGATTTTCCTCAAAAACACAAAATGCTGGTAAATCTAAAGAAAGAAAGAAAAAAAAATAGATTTTTTTTTTTTTAAAAAGAAAACTGCTTCCAATGATATTAATGAAGGTAGTTATTTTGACTTCTCCTTCAGGTTTAAGAGCACTTCTCAGGGTAGTATACAGCACTTAGAAGGACTTGCAATTTGTGGTTTATGAAAGATGCTGGGCCAAGCAATGAGACTGTCAATATATAAGTTCAGCTATAATACCAAGAAAAGGAGCCTTACTATATTCCTATGTCATGACACACAACAGTTTCTGTGAACCTTCAGAACATTACTGCACTAATTGGAATCCCCTAAAGTCTTTCTTCTGTAAGCAAAAATATTCCCTAACATCACGTGGGAGAGCTGTGAAATTAACAGTGTTATCAGATTCTGAAATTACCAAAGTGGCACATCAGCTTTGAACCACATTTCTGGATTACCACACAACCGTGGGAATGTTATCAGGCTTTGATGCTAAAAATCATATAACCCTGGATCAGCAATTTTCATAAAAGCAGCAAAGAAAATAAATACAAGATATATGCTGAGCACCTGTTAGTGGTAGCTACAAAATTAAAATATTTTGTGCATGCTAAAATTACAAAAAGCCCATAAACTACACTCTGTATTCTGTTAAGCTATAGAATATATAACTAGAAACTGGTTACAATAAATACACCTCAAATTTAGGAGTCCAAATTATATTTTCTAAAAGAAAATACAATTTACTAGTCAATGGTAGAACACTGGCTATGGATTTCCAATATACCTGCTTCTCTGCATGATCTGCAGGCCATCCTTGAACGTGTTTTATGAGATTTTCATTGAAGTGTGCTGCCAGTGTAGGTGTCAATGAACATGCAGGTCGGGCAGACGAATTCTGTGGTACAACTGCTGCATTTGATGCATTACTACTAGAAGTATGATTTGGACCAGGTGACGGACTTCTCTGGCTACTGGAAGAGAAATGTTTAAAATGTATCTTTAAAAATATTATCTAGAAACTGCCTGGTAATATACCCAATTTAATGATAGCCAAAGTCCTATAAAAAATCTTATTTTATTATCAAATAAATAGAATCAGCAATCCAAACTAAATATTTAGTATGGTACTGGAGCTGAACCCAGGGGCATTCTACCTCCGAGCTCCACCCCTTGCTCTTCTTAATTTTTAGTTTGAAACAGGGTCTTGCTAAGTTGCCAAGGTTGTCTTAGAACCTGTAATCCTACTGTCTCAGCCTCCCCAGTACTGGGATGACAGGTGCAGGACACTAGACCTAGTCCAAAGTATATGTGTGTCATATATTCCTCAATACACTTTGGGGGGAGAAAAACAGCTCTTTAAACATTACTTTAAAAAAAATAATCGTATCCTCCAAATTTGATAGCAGAATCACACAGGAAATTTGTATACCACAAACACTAATGAAAACAAATTACAAACATTATTTTAAGAACGCTAGATAGAAAGCACATCTGAATACTCTATTTCATATATCCAGGTAAAGGAGGTCTCTCTATTCTGTTCAACATCAAAACACAAAGTGCTGAATCAGAGGGTGAAATAATGTGAAGCAAAACACAAGCATTTTACAGGACAGCACTAAATGAATACTGTGGCAAAATAACACCAAAAAAGTTATACTCTGAAACTGGTTATTTTCTTTTAAAACTGAATGGTTTGGGCCAGGGTTTGGGGATATGGTGCAAGAACCAAAGATTTAATCACCCAAGTTGATTTCCTACCTGCTTCACCAGACTTGGCTCTGAATGAATTTCAGTTATTTCCAAAAACTAAATCTCCCAAAAGATGAAGAGTTTTCATCACTGAGGATATTTAAAATAATACTGCAGCCTCTAAAGACAATTTAAAAGAATTTCCCAAAAATGTCCTGAGCAATGGCAACATTGCTGGAGTAAGTAGACAGCTTCCCAAGGTGGTTATTTTGAAGGGAACAACTCTCATTTGGATGTTTAAGTTCTGAAATGCTTGTTTAGAAAACAACAATAAAAACAACAGTTGAATTATTTTGCCACCTTGTAGCATAAAATAAAAATAGGAAAGTCAATCAAGTAAAAACCATTAATTCTATAAATTTTATTTAAAGTGTTATTGTTAATGAACAAAGAAAAGTGAAAATACAATACAGTGTTACATAGGTGTTTGAAAAGCAATGTGTATAGGGTCAGAGTTGAAGCTATTACTAAAGTTTGACATGCATCAGTTGGGAAATACTGCCCAAGTTTTAGATGTGAGATTTGCAGCTTCAAAAATAAAATCAAAATCAAAACTGCTATGAGGAAGTTGAAAAGTGGTTTAATACCAACAAATAAAGTATTGTAAAATTTTGTGCCTTTTTTGCACAAAGACCACATATAGTTTTAATCCCATCATAAAATAGTAAAAAAAAAAAAAAAAAAAAGCTACTTCCTTCAAAATAACCCAGACCTCATGACTTCCAAAATCTTCTTAGACATAAAAGACCTTGATAATTTGTTAAAAAAAAAATTGCAGTACTAGGAATTAAACCTACGGTTACTCTAACAGTGAAATATATTTCAGCACCTTGACAATTTCTATTCTGAGACAGGAGTCACTAAGTCACACAGGCTGTTCTCAAACATGCAATTTTCAGTCCTCAACCTCCCAAAACAGCTAAGAAAACAGGCATGCATCGTCATGCCCAGAATGTTTATAAATTTCACAACACCTAAAATTATACTAGGCCATCCATGGACTCTTCCAAAATTAAATTCTATCATATACATATATTAATATCCAAACAATAAAGCATGCCATATTAAAAAAACAATAGGTCTCTTTTACTTTTGGGGTGGCCCACATTCTCCTTTAAATGGGTATTTCTTACTTTCTTAAATTTCTATGTCTCTCGGGGAGTTAGGGGGATGCACAATAATGCAGTCTCAATACACATCAACTTACCTTGAGCGCTGAAGACTTCGAGGAGAGACAGGTTCATGAACTTGCTGTTTTTCAGCAGTTACAGGTTGCTGTGTGATAGGTTGTGACACTGGTCCTTGCTTAACTACTGGAGTACTAACCTGAAATGCCAAAATCTGATGAGATACAAGGGTTCTATCACATAGGCTTAGAGCACAGAAACTAGCTTCACTATCAACAAAACTTCCCTATTACTTCTTCTCTCCAGTGATTAAGATAAGAATTTTCTTTTATTTCTTTTTAATTTTTATTTTTTGGTACTGGGGATGGAACCCAGGGGCCTTCTACCTCCAGGCTACACTCTTAGACCTATTTTATATTTTATTTGGAAAAGGGGTCTCTTAAGCCAGCTGAGGCTGGCTTTGAACCTGCGTGATCCTCCTGTTTCAGCCTCCCAAGCATGGGAGTTACAAGTGTGTGTGTGCCACCACACCCGGCAAGATAAGAATTTTCTAAATTTTGTTTCCAAAGATTAATACTAGTGACACAAACAAATTTACCAAGTAGGACCCAAATCAGATCTATACATCTTGAAACATCATAAAACCGTAAGTTTTCACACAAAGTAGAAACGAAAGAAGACCTGCCAAAGGTCACACAATAAGAACAGTCAAGTTCTGACACAGATTTAACTGGCAACAGGGAGACAAATGTGATTTAAATTCAGATATTTAACAGCAATTTAACATATAAACCCTTGCCAAACGAAGGCAACGAGACTGGCAGAGAGTCTTAATAATCAAGCCACATCCTAGAGCTTTGTTCTTCCCTAAACAGCAGAGACCTACCTAACTCCATCCCCAAACCCACCTCACCTGTGCTTTATGTGAGAAATAAATGTCTAAAAGTCACAATACAAAGAAACCTGCAAGATCACCTTTTATTCCCTAGTTGGTTTACTAATATATAAAAGAAATAAAAGAAAAAAACAACATAACAAACTGGGAATGACTTATCAGGCAAGGGCGCCTCACTTAACACTGAGAATAAAGAAATTCTCCCTCCCAAATCTGGATCAGTTCTGTTAGTGCTGATTATTATCTATTAGTTGAAACCCAAACTTTTCTAAATAAAAAGTGATAGCCATCTGCTTAAAGGGCTTAAAACTCTAATTTTGTGACTATAAAATTAGTATTTCCACTTATTACCATTCTTAAAGTAACATCATTAAGATAAATCCTAAACTTTAAGGAATGCTTTGCTGAAACACACATGTAATCAAAATGCAGGTATAGTATAAGAAAATACATAATAAAATATCATTACCTGGAATTTTAAAAACCTAGGCCCTAAAAACATGTGAAGATCACTGGCTGAGAAAGGCTGGGGATGAACAAATCCAAGACCTAAGAATGTTGCACTACCACCTACAACATACGTTTCAACGTGTTTTTATTTTTAGGCTTCTGCTAAAGATATTATCTGAATAAGATCTTTGGCATTAAAAAGTCTGAAACAAGCCGGGTGTGGTGGCACACGTTGTAATCCCCACACTTGGGAGGCAGAGACAGGAGGATCACACATGGTTCAAAGCCAGCCACGCTGGCTTAAGAGACCCTATTTTCAAATAAAAAAAGTATAAAAATAGGTCTGGGAGTGTAGCCTAGAGTTGGAAGGGTTTCCAGGAACCCCAGTACCACCCAAAAAAAGAAAGAAAAAAGGAAAAGGAAAAAAATAAAAGAAAGAAAAAAAGGTCTGAAACAGCCCACTGTTTCACAACTACTAAGAAGAATTTCTGCCTGTATTCACAACTTTAGTTAACTCTAAATTTAATGTTTCGTTGGTGGTATGTTAAGCAACAAAGAGTGAGTATAACTGGCATTTATTTAAGAATTGTGATGGAGACACAAACGATGGGACACAAAACTTAATGATGACACTGTTGCAATCCTGTTTATGATCCAGTAAGAACAGAGGAGCAATTTTGTAACTGTATTCTATGGAGTTGTCTATGTAAGTATTTTGTTTAGAAAATACAGGAAGTACTACTTAGTAAAGTGTGTTCTGTGTTAAGAACTAGGTTTCAAATTGACTCTACCACAAAAACCAGACTTAACTAGAAGTTTAATTTATTAAATGAATAAATACTAGATCCCATGATGTGATAACTGACTGTAATATACATAAACTCGTAGCAGACAAAATGACTCATTTTTTGAAATAAAAGCATAAGACAAGTCACCAGAAAACATATTCTCCTATCCACATGCCCTTCATTCTAACATTGTCATTTTCAGAGGCTTTTTCTACAATATAGATTTCTAAAATGACATCAATTTCCCTAAAGTGAGAAGATTCTTTTCTACATTTCACTCAAAGTTGACATACCTTTGGCTGTGATGAAACAGGGGGAGTACTAATCAAAGGTTTGATAGGGACTGGGTTAGTCTGAGGTGTGCTTATTCTTGGAGAAACATAGGATCTTGGGGATGAAGCATCAGACGTTAAAGACATTGGAGACTGATTAGATGGCGGGGCTGTAAAAGAGTGAAGTAATCAATTTCAAATAACCCCCAAACCACTGTAATATATGTGCTCTTGTGTGAATCCCTTACTATCGATACCTTCATGAAGTGGAAGGATAGCTCATTCAAGATAGGAATTGAGTATTTCTGCATTCCATAGTAAAAAACTTATCTAAAATCAATCTCAATCAAAATCTAGCTCTTCCAATATATGCAATGTTTCACAAAGACAGAGCGTACCATACTTAATTTTTAGCTTTGGAGTACAACGCCTTATTAGCAACTTAAATTATGAGTGAAATATATATTGCAGGTTTAATGGAATACATTAAGGTATATGTCAAGGTTTCCTTTATTTAAAAAATACTATAGTATACGCCATTACATAAAATAAATATAAAATAAAACCACTAATTTATTATAGCTAATTTCTTCAAGATCTAAAAACAAATATGCTATTAATTCCAAAACAAAACAAAAATACAATTTTTAATACCTTGTGTAGAGAGCTGAGCAGCTTGAGAAATCAGAGATGTTATGTTGAAAGCAGAGGGTCCAGCAGTAAGAAATTTATGAATTATAGACTGCAGTGAAGCCTGCGTCACAGCTGCTGTAAGAACTAAAAACACATTATTTCCTAAATTCAAATAAAAGCATAGACATGTGGAATTAGTGACAACTTGAAAACTCAAAAGAAAACTGAGAAAAAAAGTTGAGTGTTTCTACTAGAATGTAAAAAAAAAAAAAAAAAAGCCTAAAAGAAAAGATTTTAAATCTAAGGGAGAGGAAAAAAAAAAAAAAAATGGGTTTACAATAAAACAAACAGTTCCCTTTACACTAATAAAACTCTTCAGTATTCAATGCTCAGTACTTTACTTGAAATTAACTGAATAAATGGTTTCGTGACTGCTTTTTTGAAGAACTGACCACTCAATATTTCATAATGAATGGAAAGAAGCCAGAAATACTGTCAATTTTTACTACATAAGATCTTTTCACATTGCTTTATGCCATGAAAAGAAATTAATCTGTTCGAGGGCAAACTCACCTCGAACATTAATTTCTGTTCCAACAGATTTCAAGTATTACGTGTATGTATATTCCTATCACTATGATGTATAATTACAATATATCAATAAAAAGTATATTTAAAAAAGAAAAAAGAGACAGTTGTGATTTATGCTTGTAATCCCAGTACTTGGGAGGCTGAGAAAGAAGATAGTCTCAGCTACTTAGTGAGACCTTATTTCCAAATAAAACATAAAATAGGTATGGAAGTGCAGCCCTGAAGTAAAACAAGACCCTGGGTTCCACCCCCAGTACCACACACACACACAAAAAGAAAAACGATCTTTTTATTTTATTATTGCTATATCCTCATGCTGTTTCCACATATTGTTTAAAAGCTCTACTTTGCCTAAGAAAAATATTTACCTATGAAAGAATTACATAATTATCATAAAGAATAAAAATAAAGAAAAGCTGAGGGCAATACTAGAAAGCTGATGGCAAATAAGCCTGAGGTAGCTTCATTTTTAGGGCAAAATAAAAAATCAAATCACCTAATGCCAGTCTAAGTATATTATACAAAAATACAAACAGAAACTTACTAATCACAAAATTACACATTGCTCTTAGGATTTAATGACTGAATCAGAAGAGTTTCCAAATTAAAACTACAATTAACTTTGGTTCAAACTTCTTCAAGGTGACTGCCCAAACACTAGCATAATGAAAAGCAAGGCTAGAATTAAGTTACCCAATTATCCAGGAAAATATGGTAAAATTTCACCCAGTTCAAGTATTTTCATTAA
Source organism: Muscardinus avellanarius (assembly GCF_963383645.1). Classification (NCBI taxonomy): domain Eukaryota; kingdom Metazoa; phylum Chordata; class Mammalia; order Rodentia; family Gliridae; genus Muscardinus; species Muscardinus avellanarius. The sequence continues at coordinate 65,003 of NC_137806.1, forward strand.
CTACCCAAATTCCTCATTTTCTAGTGTGCAGCTTATTTAAATATTTCCAAATAAAAATAGTATTTTAAGATAATTATTCACATATAAGTTTTTAAAAATATCAAGTTTTTGTACAAATTTTTACAAGCGTTCCTTATTTGGTTTCTACACTAAGCACAGAATATCCAATAACTACCAGATATGCACCAAGTTTTAAAAAATATTATTAAAGCCAGGCATGGTGGTGAACGCTTTTAATCCCAGTACTTGGGAGGCTGAGACAGGAGGATAGCAGATCTGCAGCCCGCCTCAGCTATTTGGTGAGGCCCCCCCACAATGTAGTGAGACCCTGTTTCAAAATAAAGAATAAAATGTAGGGTTGGGGTACATGTAGCTCACAGGTAGAATGGCCCTGGGTTCAATTCCCAGTATTGGCCCTGGGTTCAATCCCCAGTATTGCAAAAATTAAATGAATGAATGAATGAATGAATGAATGAATGAATGAGTTCAGACCTGAATCTCTCTTTTTCTTGTCCTTGTGCAGTACTGGGGATGGACCCCAGAGGCATTCTATCTCCAAGCTACATCCCAGTCCCATTTTGTTCTTTTACTTTGAAAAAGTGTCTCACTAAGTTGTAGAGGGCCTAAGATGCTGAGACTGGCCACAAACCTTTTTCAGTATCCACAAATCCTGGGATTACATGTATGTGCAACCATACCTAGGCTCAAACATGAATTTCAACAGGAAATAAAAAAAAATCATACATAATTTAAAATATTACTGATAATGTAATTTTGCTCATTGCAAATGAATTTTTTCCCCAAAAATCATTAATTACAAAAACTTACCTTCATTGATTTTAGATATGTCCACATTAGAATTATTAAGCTGCAGCGTGGCTTGCAAAGCAGGAAGCAACTGTCTAAGAAGATTTGGGTCCTGAAGTAATGGAGGTATTGTTGACTGTGGAACGGGAGAAACAGGGACTGCTGAAACAGATGTTGGAGGTGCAGATGTGGGATTCAGTCCAGAGGCAGAAGACGTGGAAGGAGTTGTGCAAGAATGTGATACCAATTTGTCTCCTGACGTTGATTCTGAACAAAAAGAAGGTAAGAAGGCTGAATAAAAAACAAAACAATCAACCAACCAAACAAAAACATGATGGGGGAAGAGGGGATGAGGGGAACTGAGGTAGGGCTAAATGAGTGATGTGTGCTGGTATGCTGCTATCATCGTGTACTCCACTAAGATGTGTGACTGTATGTAAGATGTATGCACCGATAAAAATAAGGCTGAAAAAGAGTATCTCAATACAGTAAACTGAACATCACAAAAACATCCTCCATTTAATACAAGAAGTCTCATTAAACACTCACACAGGCACCCAGTAAATGTCTGACTAGAATAAGGAGGCAGGTATTTTCATGTATCATTCGCCGGTAAGAAAATGGACAAGAAAAGAGTATGTAACTTGAAGTTACAAAAGCAGGTGAAGCCAGGTGTGGTGGCGCACACTTGTAATTCCAGCATTTGGGAGGCTAAGACCAGAGGATCACCGTTTGTAGACAGCCTCGGCTACATAAGTGAGGCCTTCCGCCACTTAGTGAGACCCTGTTTCAAAATAAAGAATTAAAAATAGGGCAGTGGTTGTAGCTCGGAGGTCAAATGCCCCTGGGTTCCATCCCCAGACCTGGAAAAAAAAAAAAAAAAAAAAAAAAAAGCAAGCAGGTAAATCATGTATTGGATTTGAGAAGCACCACACCATCTATAAGCAATGCCATCTCAAGCACAGTTACTATGCATTAATCATGCCAACAGCTACTATTAGGATAAAAGAAAATTACCATCCTGTAACACATCTTACAAGGTCGAAAATGTTTAGGGCCACAGCAATAACCTGAGACAATGGTCTTCACACACACACACACACACACACACACACACACACACACACACACACACACACAGGATGGGCACCATGGTGGCCAACCTCAAAATGGGCAAAAGATATGAATGAGAGGCGGCTGTTTTGATTTTACATTTATGACAATAACTGAGTTAATAGAACTACATAGTCAAGATTAGTAACACAAAAAGGGCCCTTTAAATGCCTCTGGAATTAATCTCCAATACTATACAAATGGGGGGTGGGGGGGGGTGAAGAACACAGCAAGCAGGACATACCCTGCCAGATAAACAATTAGAGGTAGATTGAACTCTGTAGTTACATTTACAGGTCTTTTAAAAAATTCAAAAGGAAACATAAAAAGCTATCTTTGCCATTAGGAAGTACAAAATTTCTAAAGTTAGAAAAGCCAAACAGTCCAAAATATTAGTAAGCCGACTATTCCAAGGAATTTTTATTAATTCCTAAGACAAACTACCCAATAAAAAGGCATAAAAATAAAGAAATGTGAATGGCTAAAACATATATGCACAAAAAAGCTTAACTTCATTAATAATTAGAAAAAATGTAAAACAAAGCAAGGTACCCTCATTTATACTCATCACATTAGCAAAACCTAAGTGTGACAATACTAAATGCTGTCAAGGAATAATGGAAGTATCTAGCTAACATTTCTGGCAGAGACTACACTGATACTACCACACGAAAAAGTATTTCGACATTATCTAGAACAGGCGAAAATAAAAACATTACATGATCCAGGAGCTGCCCTTGGTTATATACACTTAAGAAACATCCATCCATCTAGAGAAACATCCAACAATTCAACATTATTTTAGGCGAAAACTTTAAATAAACGTCTACTAACAAGAAAAATACTAATTAATATTATCATAACAATTTTTTTATTGTAACTTCGATGCAAAAAATATGGACAAGGTAACAACATTCAGACAGGACTACATAAGACATTTAAATATATTCGCTTACAATACTGACCCTAAAGTCTAACTATGAGCATTTGCTATGGAATTTTTAATTTATATATATATATATATATATATATATATATATATTCATTTTTGAAGCTGTTCAAATATGTATAAATAATCTTATGAATGAATTAAGAATGTTGTTATATATGTTATAGGAGGACTGTATTTGAGCATTATAGTTACCTAATAATTGCTAAATCTTTTTAATACTGGAATCATTTCCAAATACTAGGTAGGGACTCCCTTTACCAGTTTTTTTTTTTTAAACCAACATTACCATCATGATCAAAGAATGAGGGGTAAGAGCTCAGTAAAGTATGAACCACAAAGCTGCTTTAAGTACCTTTTAGGAATATGCTGATGGTTACTAGATACAAAATAGTCTAGCTACATAGACAAATATAAAACTTGACTGAAGTAAAATTTCTTTGGTGAAATTTTGCCAGCCATTACATTTTAAGAGGCAATTACATTAGTTTTCTCCAGCTCCATATTCCTTAAAGGTTCTTTCATATATAATTCATGGGCATCTTGATTCATATTCAAAATGAAATAAAATCTATATTTTTATTTAATACATTAATAAACTAGTAATTATAAACCTCTGAAATTATCTTCCCTGTCACTTTTGTGGATTTGCTTTTGTTTTCAATGACAGGTAGAAACAAGCTAAAGGGGGTAATGCAAGGAAAGTGTTTTCAACTCTGATCTGGTGCAGCCAAATCTATTCAAACTTGAAAAGTTAACATAGGGATTAAAAATAGACTGTTTATCAGAAAAAAAAACACCTAAAGCTTTAAAAATATAGATATTTGGGCTCCAATGAGCCTGGGGAGGCCTAAACATATGCACCATCTGTCAAAGCTCCATCTATGTTTGATATTGACACCTCTTCCTGGTTACCAAAAAATAGACTGAAGAACCACCAAGGTCCCTTTTAACTTTGAAAACGAAAGGAAATATACCCAAAACAAAATTTATAAATAGAGCAAAACATAGGGAAATGAATCATAGTAAGGATGAGAGCAAAGACAAGAAAGCCAAATCTGTTTTCCAGGCTTATCATCAGCCTATTATTTTTATACTATTTGGTAGTATTCACCCTTCTAAGACACACAAATGTATGTTACAGGTTATTTAAACACTTATGCATTATGTGCCTCAACCTAACTGGAAACTAATAATGAGTTTAATAAATAAAACAACAAATATAATGCAAAGACTAGTCTTTTTTTTTTTTTTTAACTTGGGACTGAACGGGGGCGGGGCATTCTACCTCTGAGCTACATTCTCGGCCCTCTTTTTAAATTTTGAAACAGGGTCTTGCTAAGTTGCTCAGGCTGTCCTTGAACTTGCAATGCTCCTGTCTCAAGCCGGGCATGGTGGCGGCGCACGCTTGTAATCCCTGCACTTGGGAGGCTGAGACAGGAGGACTGCACGGGTTTGAAGCCAGCCTCAGCTACTTAGTGAGGCTCTCAGCAACTTAGTGAGACCCTGTTTCCAAATAAAATATAAAATAGGTCTGGGAGTGTAGCCTGGAGGTAGAAAGCCCCTGGGTTCCACCGCCAGTAACACCAAAACAAACAAACAAACAAACAAACAAACAAACAAAAAAGCAACGCTCCTGTCTCAGCCTCCCAAATACATTGGAGGATTATAAACATGCACTACCATGTACAAGTAACTAGAGGATTACAAGTAACTGAGGGATGTAAACCAAGTACAAGTAATTGGGGAATTACAAGCATGTACCACTATGCCCAGCTGCAAATACTATTCTAAACAGTCTTTATCTTATAATTAAAATATTATCAAAGGTACAAATTTCATATTTAAGGTGTTTATTATATGATCATTCCTAACTTAGTGCCTTGAAATTTTATAATAATGTTCTATTCATTATTCTCCTCCAGGAAAGGAACTGTCATGTTGATCTCAGTAGTCCTCATGCAAAATAGCACTCAGCATCAACATGTGTCTGTTCAATGGATTCTACTATGAAGGGACAGGTGTAGGTTTAAGCACATTCTGTTAACTTGTAGCCTCAAAAAAATGATGATGCTGGGGAGAAAAGGCCCAGGTCTCCACCAATAACTGAAAGGAGTTTATAAATAGAACATTTTCTGCTACATTCTTAAGTCTTGCAACATTACGTCATTTAAAGACAAATTAATTTCCTTAGACTTAAATACTCTTATGGCAGGGGGTGGTGGCACAGGCTTGTAATCCCTGCGCTTGGGAGGTGGAGACAGGAGGATCGCGCAGGTTCGAAGCCAGCCATGCTGGCTTAAGAGACCCTGTTTCCAAAAAAAAAAAAAAAAGTACAAAATAGGTCTGGGCATGTAGAAGGGTTTCCAGGAACCCCAGTACCACCAAAAATAATAATAATAAATAAATACTCATATGAAGATACTTTCCCCACATACATCTATATTAAGTATAAGTTAATTGTTGTGCTTTTCTTTTTCTTCAGTAATTGTTTTTTTCTAAGGGTGTACTGTATTCATACATCATAATGGGATAAAAACACTTGTGTAGACATACATGCACACATCGCCCAGTTGGCCCCTACCCAATCCCTACCCCATCCCTCCTTCCCACACTTGGCTTAGTGGTTGCCATCAGTATGTTCTTAAGTACATCCTGTGCTTTAGAGTTTCCTTCTTCCCCCTCCCATCCCCTCAGTTAGGTCGCCTTATTTGCTCCTCAATAGGATCTCCTTTTTCATCTAGAGTTCCTCCTATGACCCATTTCTCCTTAGCTTTCACATATTAGGAAAAGCATCTGATTTCTTTTTTGTGACTGACTAATCTCGCTTAGCACAATGTCCTTCAGTTCCATCCATTTTGCTAAGAATGATGTAATTGTGGGATTTGTTTTTTTTTGGCTGAGTAAAATTCTATTGTGAACATATCCCACACGTTTGTAATCGATTTATCTGTTGATGGACATCCTGGCTGGTAGATACCCAGAAGTGGCATTACTGGGTCAAATGGTAAATTTGTTCCCATTCTGCAGAAGATCCTCCATAGTCTTCCAAAGTGGTTGCACTAATTTGCAATCCCACCAGCAATGTTTTAGAGTTCCCACTTCTCCACATCCTTGCCAGCATTTGTTGTTTTTTGTGTTTCAAATGACTGCCATTCTAGTTGGAGTTAGGTGGAATCTCAGGTTAGTTTTGATTTGCATCTCTCTGACTGCCAGATACTCCTCCGATAGAAGACTAATATCTAGAATATACAGAGAACTCAAGAAACTCAACACTAAAAAAAAAAAAAAAAAAAAAAAAAAAAAACCCACAAACACAAAACCTAATAAAAAAAATGGGCAAGTGAATTAAATAGACTTCGCAAAAGAAGAAATTCAAATGGCCAATAAATGCATGAAAAAATGCTCAATATCATCTATATGCAAGCAGCATATGGATGGATTCTGGTTTTTAATCCATTTTGCCACATTATATTGGGGAGTTGAGGCCATTTACATTCAGCGTGATTATTGAGAGATGATTTTAATTCCTAACATGTTGAGATTTTACTTCAGTTTGAAATACTGTTTTTTCTTCTTTGCTTAGTTGTCTGGTGGATGGAAATTCTTGTTTCTCTGGTTCTGGAATGTATTACTTGTTTCTTCTCTGTAGTTAATCTCTTTGAGTATTTTCTCTAGTGCTGGTTTTGAAGATAAACTCCTTCAGCTTCTGTTTGTCATGGAAGATTTTTATTTCCTCATCTAATTTAAGCAATAGTTTTGCTGGGTAGAAAATTTTTGGCTGCAAGTTTTTTCTTTCACAGTTTGGAATATGTTACTGTAGGCCCTTCTTCTGGCTTTCATGACTTGGTTTGGGAAGTCCAGAGTGATTCTAATTGGTTTCCCTCTGAATGTCACTTTGTCTTTTGTTTTTGTTGCCTTTAAGATTCTCTCCTTAAACTGAGCGTGGTGGCGTACGCTTGTAATCCCAGCATTCTGGAAGCTGAGACCAGAGGATCACAGTTTGCAGATAGCCTCAGCTACTTAGTGAGGCCCTCCACAACTTAGTGAGACCCTGTTTGAAAATAAAGAATAAAAAAAATAGGGCAGAGGGTGTAGCTTGGAGGTCAAATGCCCCTGGGTTCCACCCCAAACCCGCCAAAAAAAAAAAAAAAAAAAAAAAAGATTCTCTCCTTAGCTTCTACATTGGTCATTTTGACTATTATGTGGTGTGGAGAACCTTTTCTCTGATATTGTCTAAAGGAGGTTCTATAAATTTCCTGTACCTGTGAGTTGATCTCTTGCTCTATGTTTGGAAAATTTTCTACTATTACTTCTTTGAAAAGATCGTTGAGTCCTTGGTTTCACCTTCTTTTCCCTCCTCTATTCCAATTATTCTTAGGTTATGTTGTGCTTTTCAATAGAAATCTAATTAACAGTTGTGTGTGTGTGTGTGTGTGTGTGTGTGTGTGTGTGTGCGTGTGCATTCAACCTCCGAGCTACACCCCCTGCTCTATTTTTAATTCTTTATTTTGAAACAGGGTCTCACTAAGTTGCAGAGGGCCTCACTAAGAAGTAGTTGAGGCTGTCCGCGAACCGCGATCCTCCAGTCTCAGCCTCCTGAATGCTGGGATTACAAGTGTGCACCACCATGCCCGGCTAATTAACAGTTCTACATGAAAACTTTTAAGGTTCATAGCCAGTACCAAAAAAACAAAAAAACAAAAACAAAAAAATCTCTACACTTTGATCCCTCAAGTAGCATAAATGTTGAGCTTGTCATAGTTTGTTTCTCTCAAATGACATTAACGAGAACTCAGTTCACTGCCAGGACCCTTCAATTAGATGTACAACACACATATACTCTTCTTAGTCTAAATTCATGTTTTAGACCATGACCAATGCAGGTGCTTTTCATTCATCTCCAACCAATACTTACACACCACACTAGGAATAGAGCAGCAGGTAAGACAAAGATCCTGCTCTTGTATGATTTAACACACACACCGACACCCTTAAACAGTAACTATTTTTTGCTGTTTGGTTTGTGTTTCTTCAATGCTGGGATCTAACCCAGAAGCTCACTCACAGTATTATAATAAGTACTCTACCACTAAGCTACATTCCCAATCCTAAATGATGTAACCATTTAGAAAAGTATATTTGCTTTTCTAAACAAGGCACAAACATTTAACAAATTAAAGGATATTTCACAAATTTAAACTAACTGGAGAATAATGTAAAGAGATCTAAACTGTTAGTTTCTTCCTATTAAGTTTTAAATTACTCTAATTTTCAATTATCTTAAGATGGGTGCTGAAAGCATGGAGAGGATAGAAGGTGAACAAAGTTCAAAACGCAGTAACCCACAATATCTAACCCTAAAAGGCTATAATGTAATCAAAACACTGCCCCCTCCCCCTTGGTGGCACTGTAGATTGAACCCAGAGCATTCTACCTCCAAGCTACACCACCAGGAGGATTTCAATAGGCTGCTGAGTCTCATGAAGTTGCTAAAGGTTAGTATCGAACCTGTGATCTTTCAAATCAAGTTTTTAAGTGCAATAATATAAAGGTTCAAGAACATGAAGAAGATAACATGTTCTAAAACCTGTGTTAAGTTAAGCTGGGTGTGGTGGCTCACACTTGTAAACCCAGTGCTTGGGAGGATGAGACAGGAGGACTGCACAGGTTTGAAGCCAGAGTCAGCTACTCAGTGAGGCTCTCAGCAACTTATTGAGGCCCTGGGAGTATATACCGGAGGTAGAAAAGCCCCTCGGTTCCACCCCCAGTACCACATACACACAAAATGTGTTAAGTTTGCAACAGATGAATTAAAGGAATGTTAAGAGAACAACTGCTGATTAAGCTAGCAAGAAGACAGACTACAACCAGACTGTCACGTGATTATTCTGATCTTATTAAGGAGTATGGAGTTTATGTTTTTAGCTACATGGAAACCATCAGAAGTTTCAAAGCAAGGAAATGGCATAATCCAATTTAAATTTTATAGTAATGCCACATTAAGAGCATAAAAGCTGAGTAATACAGAAGCAAAGCAGTAATCACCCCCAGTACTTGGGAGGCTGAAACAGGAGGATCACAGGTTCATGGTCAGCCTCAGCAACTTATCATGTGCACAATTTAGTGATATAGTTTCAAAATAAAAATAAAACAGGGCTTAGGGTATGGCTCAGAGGTTGAAGATCCCTGGGTTCAATGGCCAATAACACACACACACACACACACACACACACACACACACACACACACACACAAAAGAGGGAGCTGACTGGCAGTAATAACAGAAGAAATATACACAAATGAGATATAGGAAGAGCCCTAAAGATCTGTCATAAGGTAAGAGAAGTTAGAAAAGGGTTAAGTGAGTAAAAATGCTGAAGAACAAGGAAGCTGGAAAGTGATGTCAAGTACTAAGATTCTAAGAAAAATCGTAAAGGATAAAATTGAAGCACTTTGTATTTGAGAAAATTAACAAATACCAAGAGTTTTTATAGAAGGAAGTAGATGAGTATGAAGTGAAATTCATGATTTGGGTGTCACGATAATCACAAAGAATAACTACCAAGAAAAAAAAAAAAAAGAAGAAGAAGACATACTGAACAAGAAAAAGAACAAAACAGGAAAAGGAGCAAATGACTAACTAATATAAAATATAACTTAACAAAGGTTCAAGAACATGGAAGAACATAACGTGTTCTAAAAAATATGTTAAATTTGCAACAGATGAATTAAAGGGAATGTTAAGAGAAGAACAACTGCTGATTAAGCTAGCAAGACAGACTACAACCAGACTGTCACATGATTGTCCTTATTAAGGAATATGGATTTTATGTTTTTAGCTAAAAGGAAACCATCAGAAGTTTCAAATCAACTGTTAAAATGACTGACTAATAAAAATAGAGACAGGAACAGTGATGCATACTTCTAGTACTTGGGAGTATGAGTCAGGAAGATCACAGGTTTGAGGCTAGCCTCAGCAATTTAGCAAGACCCTGTTTCCAAATACAAAATAAACAGAGCTAGGGGTAGCATGGAAGTGGAATGCCCCTTGGTTCAATCCCCAGCACCACACACACACAAAATAAATAAATAAATAAATATAGAAAGAGAACATAACTAGGAAATTGAAGTATTTATACAGAAAACAAGGAGAGAATTTCAAAAGAAGTTTTAAGTGTTAAATGGGGCCTGTTCCTACATGTCTATAATCCAAGAACTTGGGACACCGAGACAGGATCTCAAGTTCAAGACCAGCCGCAACAATTTAGTGAGACTGTTTCAAAACAAATTTTTAAAAAGAGATGGAGGTGTAGCTAGGAGGTAGAATCTTTCTACGTCAATTCCCAGTATTCCTGCCCACTCGAAAAAAGTACTGAATATACAAATGTGAATGTCAGAGATAAAGATCCTCTCATCTCAGCATCCCAAGTAAGTAGCTGAGACTATAGGCAGATGCCATTGTACCCAACTGGGAATCTATTTAGCTGACAAAGGTGTCAAAACAAATCTGTGTCCAAATAATCAAATAAAAATGCACGGTGTATTAATTCAGATTTCATCTCTCAAGAACTATCTTTCCAAGTTTTACTCCGCACCAAGATAAAGGATGTGTATGTATAAACCTGGGGGCTAACTATCTCTAAGGAATTTTGCAGTACTTGGAACAAGCCCTAACCCTGCTTGACACATTTTGCATTATACAGTAAAAAGTACGTTTCGGTGATATAACAAACTCTCACCACAACAAGGGACATTCATATAGCATGCATAAAAAGAGAGGAAAAAGCAGATGTAAGAAAAGCAATTATTTGGTTCATTTATCAAAAACTCAAATCCACATGAAGTAACAAAAGCGAGCAACAGATCTGACTTAAAGATTCGTCGTCTCTTAAATCCACAGGTCATTAAAAAACACGACACATGCTAATGGTCCACTAGCAGGCTCACCTACAAAAAATAATTTGTTTATTCAATTTGCTTTTTAATTTCTTTTGACTCTTAAAAAACATGGTTATAGCATAGGTTTGGAAGTGGGAAAGGCCAATGCCAATACACTTATCACACTTGTTTATGTTGTGTGTCACCTTCCAAGTAGCTGCTGACATTTCTTTTTTTAACATTCTGTTATTAACATTGAGTCTTAACACAATTTGTGTTACAATGTTTATTTCTATTCCTTAGGGTCTAATTCAGACATTAACAATCCTTATCTTGTGGGCCCTTAAAATTTAGTTTTCTAATTCAAACTGAATTCAATAATTGCACGTTTTTGTGAAATTTTGTTTATAATTCAAACTGAATTCAATAATTGCACGTTTTTGTGAAATTTTGTTTATATTCACATCAAATTTATTAAGAAAAAGCTGACAATTTCTCAACTATGCTATCAAGATAATTATCACAAAAACTGAAAAAATATTTTATGCAACTATGAAGGACAGTCATTGACTTTGAAGTTATTTAAACCATTGCCAAATGTTATATGTAAGCACTTAATGTCAGGGTCAAAGGCAAAAATCAGTTTTGAATTTTCACAATCATAAATGAAAAGAAAAAGCGAAATATGACTAATTCCTAACTACATCTAAGTCTATGCAGTAACATTCTAAAAGACTTAAAAAGATTTATAATTAAGAGTCTTATTTAAGTCAAAAGAAAAAAATGTACTTCATCAGAAACTATAGTTCAACGTGCAGCATCTAGTAATAATGGCATACCTTTTCTTTCTGTTTTCTGTGCAGGGACAGAAGATGTGGGTGTAGGCAGTTTTGATAAAGTAGATGCTCCATTAGCATCAAATGATTTCTTTGGCTGGTGATCAGACTGTAGCGTAAATGGACTAGAAGGAACAGTGCTTGGGGTAGCAGTTGGATGAACCACTGGTTTGATGGGGTGCTGTACTGGCGTAGAACTACTGTGCGTCTCTGCTCTTGGCAGTCTGTAGTCTCTGTCATTGTGTCTGCTTGTTTGAGACAAAATATTCTGTGGGAGCAAACTACTGGCATCACTGGAATGCTTGTCTTCCACTTTAGTTCACAGTTGGAAAAAAGATGTAAGAATGACAGAGGGGGGAAGAAAAAAGATTACGTTAGAATCCTGTCTTTAACATCAGCTAATTGAGCAACATACTTGTACTTTATATATACATATCTTTTTATAAGACTGCAAGCCCAGTTAAGTGACTGCAGTTTTATCACTGGCATACAAATATTCAAATATTGGAGTACAAGGAATTTAACAACTTTAAACATTAACCTATACTCAGATTTCAAAGTGGGCTAATAGTTTCTTAGGGTTTTTTTTAGAAACATGCTGTAGTTCAAACAAAACGTTTTTGAAAAACCAGTAAGTGGAGTTATACCATCGTACTCAAAAAAATTTATGGTTTTAAAAAAGTAAAAGTCTCATTCTTTAATGATATCAATCAGATTCTAATAACTGCCTGCATCATTCACTGTGGCCCAACTGCAAAGGAACAGTAATGTTTTTAGTCTGATTTCTCTGAAAACTAACATAATTGAATGTGGGCTCCAAACTATTTACCCTGGGATTGATTGATTTATTTATTTATTTATTTATTTATTTATTTATTTATTTATTTATTTATTGCAGGTCTGGGGATGGAACCCAGGGGCATTTGACCTCTGAGCCACACCCCCTGCCCTATTTTTTTTTCTTTATTTTTGAAACCGGGTCTCACTGAGTTGCAGAGGGCCTCACTAAGTAGCTGAGGCTGTCCGCAAACCGCGATCCTCCAGGTCTCAGCCTCCCGAATGCTGGGATTACAAGCGTGCGCCACCACGCCCGGCTTACCCTGGGATTTAAATGACATACATGCCCTCCATCCTCAGCATGAAATTGACAATCAGTTATATATAAAACACACCTTCTTTAAATTTAAAAGCACAAAAATATATTTTAAACTCAGAAGCACAAAAACAGTTAAATTCTATTAAAAACTTAAATTCCAGCAATATGCTTTCATAAAACAGCATGAATGAAAACTTCAACCATCACATTGATCAGTTTATTACTTATCAAAGTCTTTAACTTGAACTGTAGTATTCCAATCTAAGTAACCAAAGAAAGTAACCCTTAATAATGAAACAGCCTGAGATTCATAGGTCCTCTAACTTAAAAGCAAAGACAACAAAGAAGAAAGTACTCTTAAACTCTAAGTCTTGACTTAGAGTTTGAAAGTACTCTTAGAGTTGAAAGTACTCTTAAACTCTAAGGTTGACTGTACACAACTATCACATGTAATACCTCAACAAACAGTACTGGAGTACTGCCAAAAAACTACCATCGTATAAAAAGACACAGAATCTTTTGACAATGAACTTGGGGTTATACATTATATGGTACATTATCTTAGAAAAAAGATCAAAAATAGATTGAACTATTACATCAGAATACAAACTATCAGTTGCATGATGACATACGACTTTTGGAATCTCATTCTAGTTCCTTCATGCAAAAAGAATACTTAAACAATAGAAAACATTAAGGACAGATGTAACAGGAATAATATCATGCTCAACATTAACACTTGACTACCTAGAACTCTAATTTCCTTAACTGAGAAAACTCCCATTCATTTAGTTCTGTATGGATACAAACTACATCAAGTAAATGTGCCCAGATGAAAATTTGAAAATGATACTTCAAATATTTATATGTGAAAAGGGAGCTAATTAGCATCATTACAGAACTTGGAGGTTGAAACTACAATAGCTTTGATTACAGTTCTAGATTGAACAGTTAAAAAAGCGACCCTACCATACACACCCTCCCCAAGATATTTTTGCACGTTATGACGAGAGGTATGCTGCTGGCACCTAGTAGGTATGGTGCTCAACAACCTACAATCCAAGACAGTCTCCCACAACAAAGAATTACCTAACCCTAATTTTTACTACGAGAAATCCCAGGTAAGGTTTCTTTCAACTAAGAGCAATCACCCTGTAAGGCAGGGATGAGAAAAATTAATCCAGCACTATAATACCAAATTAAAATTCTTATGATTTTCAGTACCAGGTCACAGAGCACATTAGCTCTTTACATATAAAAATCTTACCCTGCAGGCACACCAACTACTAGGCCTACAGGAAAGCTGCTAACATTTTTTGGATAGACCATATTAAATAGCACTAACTGATTTTATTAGTACAATAATGTATATAGCTCAGCTGACCAATAAAGTCATTCCTCAAACATTACCTAAACATTCAAAACGGAGAGATTAGTACATTTCAAAACAGTCAACACATTACTCATCACTCGCACATCTAGGAATTCAGCTTTATAAAAGCAGGCAAATATGAATCACATCTTGTTTATGGTAGGAAAAAGCTGAAAACCACCTGAGTATCCATGAATAGTGGGTTATTTATAAATGAAGGCACATCCAAACAACAAAATTTACAATTATAGACTGGCATGGAAATATGCCTCTGAAATATCATTTAACCGAAGAATAGGTTAAAACTGGTAGTAGACAATCCATTTTACGTGTATGCAGGTTCTATGTTCTATACATATTTATATATGCATACAGAATAAAAAGCATCAATCTCAATAGTCCAGGGTCACCAAAATAAAAAATGTTTAGCAATCAAAGATTCTAATTTTTAAAAATTAACATGCCTTATTTTTGAATTAGTGAACACATTTTTAAAAACTATTTAAACTTTGGTTTTATATAGACATACAATTGAAAAACACAGACACCAACACACAACTTCTCCCCCCAAACACATTCTCCTTCCCATCAACTTTCCTAAATCCAATTCTCTAGTTTCTCTTTACTTACTCTGGCCCTAGGTAAGGGTGACTTAAATAAGAGGTCATTTTGGATAGATTATTGGAGACATGCTAGACTTTGTTCTTTTTCCTCTTTAAAAGTCATTAGTCCAAATGGAGAAAACTGGCCTAATCCAGTGCTGACTAACTCTAGGCTATATTGAGCTAGTACAATACAGGGTATCTCCCAACCTTATCTTTATTTTCTAAAAAAGGCTATTTAACTATCCATCTGTGATGCCTCTCCTATACTCCCCTACTTCTATATGCTCAGGGCCATAAGCTAAACATTATTTACTTCAAGAGGAAAACTTCTTCTATCAAATTTTTAATTGTTTGCTCAAAGCCAATTTACAGAAACAGTATTCAAGTATCTAGCAATTTATGACTGACTGAGAATTCCTAAAACATATTGTCTTAAATTTTATTTATTTGAGGAAAGGGAAACAACCAAAAAGCTTTACTAAAACGTTAAATATGGAGAATTAAAAAAAAAAAAAAAAAGATACCCAAACTGTGCCACTTAGGCACACTTTGGCCTCGAAAATCGTTAAGGTATGAAGAACACCTTAAAACAAAAGGTTCTGAAATAGTTTCTGGTAAGCATCTCAATAATTGTTTTCGGATACCAGTACAGAGCTGTACTGTAAATTTATAGTCATGGTAAAGCCCAAATACACATGCTCTTTAACTTAGAAAGATTAAGTCCCAATAAACATATTTTAAGTTGGAAATACATGTTGAAAATATATTTAATACACATAACCTAATAAAAAAAATCAGCAAATCTGGGCGTGGTGGTGCACACTTGTAATCCCAGCATTTGGGAGGCTGAGACAGGAGGATCGCAGTTCACGGCCAGCCTCAGCTACTTAGTGAGGCTCTCTGCAACTCAGTGAGACCCTGTTTCAAAACGAAGAATAAATAAAAAACAGAGCTGGGGTGTAGCTAGGAGGTAAAATGCCCCTGGGTTCCATCCCCATTACTGGAAAAAAAAAATTCAGTTAAGCCTTACCTACCCTTATATATGCTCAATACAATTAATTAACTAACCTGCATTTGGGTAAAATCATCTAACACAAAGTTTATTTTTTTTGTGGTACTGGGAATGGAACCCAGGGGCATTCTATCTTCAAGCTAAACCCCCATCCCTATTTTTTATTCTTTATTCTGAAACAGGATCTCACTGAGTTGCAAAGGGGCTCACTAATTAGTAGCTGAGGCTACTAACGGGAACCGTGATCCTCCTGCCTTCAGCCTTCCAAATGCTGGGATTACAAGTGTGTGCCACCACATATGACACAAAGTTTATTTTATAATTAAGTGGTGAGTAGTTCATGAAATTTATTGAACACTGTACTGAAAATGAGTAACAGAATGCTTGCATAGAGAAGCTAAGAAAGCTTAAATCAGAAAACCATCAAGCCGGGCGTGGTGGCACATGCTTGTAATCCCAGCATTTGGGAGGCTGAGACCTGAGGATCGCAGTTCGCGGACAGCCTCAGCTACTTAGTGAGGCCCTCTGCAACTCAGTGAGACCTGGTTTCAAAATAAAGAATAAAAAATAGGGCAGGGGGTGTAGCTCAGAGGTCAAATGCCCCTGGGTTCCATCCCCAGACCTGGGAAAAAAAAAAAAAATCAATCAACATAGAGATTAAACAAGTTTCACCCTAACAACACAAAAAGTGCATGCTTTGGCATCACTGTGTGTGGCTATGATTCAATTATTAGAGGAAACCCAGAGAGTTTTCTCACCGTACCCAGTGCGAAAACAAGACACAACTATGGAGAGAAGGGTACCTCTCCTACTCGTTTACCAATTCAACTGCATTATAGCCATTATGAGTAGTGAGAAATATACATGTGCACTATTCTGCATATCCTTTCCTTTTCAGAAACTGAGTCAGATCCAACATTAAAGAAGTCATGTATGTCTCTATTTTAATCAACACATGTAGATGTCAACATATAATTTTGCAAAGTAAACAAATGATAGGAATCAACCAAACATACTGTTTCAAAGAAAAAAAAATGAATACTCACTTCCACTGGCAAATCCACTAGTGGCTGTTGCTTGAATCACCTCTCTTCGGTAATCCCTATCTTTTGGGAAGCTATTAACTGCCACCTTATTTGCTTCTTTTTGTCTCTGTTCTCTAAAAGAATAAAAATACACTCATAAAAACCACATTGAGGACTTGAGTGTATATAATTTTTTGAACAAAATGGTGTACAGAAAACAAAGGAACTGAACATCACTATAACTTAACTGGTATGAAAGATGGTATGTAGCAAAAAACAACAACAACAACAACAACAAAAATAAGTATTCATGTTTCTGATGGTGAATATACCAATTATTCATACTACTAATCCCACAAAACAATAACTCTACAATATATTAGTTCTGTATATGGTTTTAAAAATGTAATGATATAAAAATCATAAAACTTCTATTATAAACTATAAGATACATAAATGCAGATAAATATTTATTAAATATATGGACGGCTTCAAGGCTCCCACAGTTGCCCATCTATCATAGATTTACTTTAAGCAGAGAAAATATGGTAAACAAAGATAATTTGCCAATCACTGAAATTAATAAGGAAAGTGGTAGTTTTAAAGAAGCTAAAATTAGCCACGCATGGTGACACATGCTTATAATCCCAGCACTTGCGAGGCTGGAACAGAAGGATCACAGGTTTGCAGCCAGCCTCAGCTACTTAGTGAGGTCCTCTGTAATTTAAGCCCTGTTTCAAAATAAAGAAAAAGTAGAGCTGCGGGGGTGTAGCTTGCAGGTATCCCTAAGTACTGGGGGCGGGGGGGAGAAGGACAGAAAAAACCTAAAAAAAATTAGAATGCTCAATGCCCCTTGATAATCTGTTAATAAAAATATTATTTAATTAGATTAAAACAGATACCTTTCAAGCCATTCTTTTGGTTTTTCCCACTGTGACACTTCTGTTCGACAATTGTAGTAATATTTTTTCCCAGAAGAGCTAATGTGCTCAGACCAGTCATCTGCAGAATCATAAGGCTTAAAAATAAATTTTTTTAAAATTAGAAAATGTTAGTATTATTTCATATAAAATACTTAAAATGTCAACAGTTCCTAAAGCATACATATAGGAAAAGATTGATAAGATGAATTTACCCTGATCTAGAAAATAACTGCCAGTGGATGAAAACTTCCAATGATAACAAAACCATTTAAAGTATCAGACTCAAATAGATTAATAAATGTGTTATTAAGCACAGGAAGAAAAGTGTGAATTTAATAATATCTTGACTTCAGAAATTATTAAACAGAAAGCAAAAGCCATAAACTTGCTTCACCTTCAAAATCCACAAAGACATTAATTAGAACTTTATCCCACACAGGACACGCCATATCATTCATTTTGCAATAACTATAACTGATCTTTCAAAGAGTCTCAAAAACAGTCTTACAGCTATTTTATAGGCAATGTAAAATCATTAAAAAATTAGAAAAATCTGAAAGGTCCGGTTTCATGGAGCTAATCTCTAAAAATAAAACATTTAAATGTCTATGCTGGCCCCAGGAAATGTGGCAAAATTTTAACTGTTATTCTAGTTGAATTCATTAACTATTTTTTTCCAGAGGAGCTTGAGCTTAAAATGAAACTATGGTATCCTATTTTGGCTAACAGTGCAGAGGGACACAATTTGTGTGTGTGTGTGTGTGTGGGGGGGTCTGGAGATGAAACCCAGGGGCATTCGACCTCGAGCTTTACCTCCTGCCCTATTTTTCATTTTTTAGTTTGAAACAGGGTCTCACTAGGTTGCAGAGCGCCTCACTAAGTAGCTGAGGCTGTCTGTAAACCACAATCCTCTGGTCTCAGACTCCCAAATGCTGGGATTACAAGCTTGCACCACCACACCCGGAAAGAGGGACACAATTCTAAAGCTTAAGGATATTAACTCATTCACTGCCTTGTCTCCATGCAGCTTTAACTTATCATTTAGGAAAAAAACCTGAGAAAGTTTAAGAGTTATCCACAGGTCAAAATACAGATAACAGTGGTATCTAAAGTGCTCAAAAACCTGAGTTTCCAAATGATGACTTTCTCTACTAATTCAACACAAACTCTGGAAATACCCTCATTAATTCTGTGGGAAGTTGCTATATGCTTACACTCTCAGGTTCACATTTTAAAATAATGAGAGTACTGAACATCAGCCAGCCCTGTGTGTCTAGACCTTTAAAACCAGTGGAGAATTATTTCTCAATTTCTCAGCTTTCCAAGGTAAGCTACAACCAAGCTTTAGGATCAAATTCTGAAAATATTTATCACCTGTATCTAAATTATGCAAAATTATCTCTTTTGTGGATATAATCAGGAAGACTTGGTTTGCTTGGCAAGTGGTTATTAGACTGGTTAGAAAGGCAGAATGAGATCTGAGGCTAGCAAAGGACACTACAATATAATAGAACAGCCTGTTGTGTTACAACCCAGTACTCTTCAAAGCAATGCAATGCTTTGAAAACTGTCACTTGTCCTGAAGGAAATAAGGAGTTTGCATAAGCATATTCACCCAGCTCTTTTTTAAATCAGAAGTTTTGTTTTAAGATGTGTGTGTATGTGTGTGTGTGCATGTGTTTGGGGGTAGAACCAGTTAAACTAAATAACTATCTTCACATATAATCTCTCAGACAGTTGAAAGTTCACAAACCAGAACCTTGAAGAGGTCTGTTACACTACTATCAAATCCTAGATTTGTTCCAAGCTAATATCACACCTGACAAAATATGTTTCAGGATACAGCATTACAATTGCATACCAATAACTATAGCCTATCTTCTCTACCCTATTTCCCATTCTCAAGGAGTTAAGGAAAAATAACTACCCTGTAACCCAAATAACTGGCTGATTTTTTAAAACGCTGATGCACAATGGTAAGATATCTAATTTCTTGATTTACAAAAATAAGACCTAAAATTAGAACAAAACTTAAAACAAAAGGTCTGTATACACTTTAAAAAGTTTTCTAAATTAGACTTAGGATGGTAGGCAACATTTGTTCTAAAGCTATTCTTCAAGTATTATACCAAAAACCCCAGGGAAACCTGAGAGCCTTTCACAAAACTGAAACTCTTTTTATATTACTAACATTATTTTGCCCTTTTCTTCTGCTTTCTCTTACAAGTAATGGTGTATGACTGTAATACTATACACACACACACACACACACACACACACACACACACACACACGAAAATATTTGGTCGTATTTACCCAGGGGCTATTTAGGTCATCTGATAACACAAAACATCAGATAAAGGAACAAATATAAATTTCTAAGCATTTTCCTACTGAGTCAGGCATTTAAAAAATGATATCTGTCGTTTGTTCTAGAAAACACTTTTCATTAAAATGTTATATATGTTAACATGTAGCGGATCTTTTTTTTTTTTTTTTGGTGGTACTGGGATTCCTGGAAACCCTTCTATCTCCAGGCTACACTCCCAGACCTATTTTATACTTTTTTATTTGGAAACAGGGTCTCTTAAGCCAGCACAGCTGGCTCCAAACCAGCGAGATCCTCCTGTCTCTGCCTCCCAAGCACGGGGATTACAAGCATGCGCCACCACGCCCGGCCTGATAATCTCTTATTAATGAAAAAAAATAAGTAACTTTAACTCAACTTCCAACAGTTAGCTTCATGAAAAATTAAAATGCATCTACATACTGAAAAGTTGTGTTGATAACTAAATAATACTGCTGGTAATTTTCAAGGAGATTTTTCAGTTCATTCTGGTAAAGTTTTCAGTTTCTACTCATAATGAAATTCCCTGGCATTCCACAAAGTATGGATATGTCAAGCTTATCTGATACCCATTATTTATTCTTTCTGATTTCACGAATATAATAATCCAAACAAAATATTTACCCCCACCCCCCCAGGGAACCTAAGACTGGAGGAACACAGGTTCGAGACCAGCCTCAACAACTTAGGGAGACCAGTTTCAAAATAAAAAATAAGGCTGGATGTATAGCTCAAAGGGAGCGTGTCCCTTCAATCCCAGTGCTTTCCCCAAACTGTTTCCCTAAATATGGGATTTTCTTTTTTTTTTAATTTTTTATTGGAAATATGGGATTTTCACACAAAGTAAAAGCTACATGAGCTGCCACTGTCCAAAAGACAGACAAATACTATTTCTAAATTTTAAAGGATAAATGAAACTTTAGGTTAATGTTGCTTTGTAAATTAATGGCCTAATGTATAGGAAAAGAGGGAGATTCCTTCTAAAATCTTAAGCCCCAGTAAATGTGTCGGCCGCAATCCTACCTTCTTATTGTCAGCTCTGTGGTGGCTGGGGCTGGGAAAATGCAAGCCACATTTCTTTTAGCCAGCTGGCTTCCTATTTGAAACCTGGCAGCCACAGCTGGTTCCAGTTTTCATTGCATGGCTACTTTACTATCACCCCAACCTCCAGAACCAGGGTCACTGAGACCCTGTTTCAAAATTAAAGGTGGGGCTGGGCAGGGTGGCCCACAATTTTAATCCTAGCACTTGGGAGGCTGATATAAGAGGATCACAGTTCACAGACAGCCTCAGCTACTTGGTGAGACCCTTTGCAATTCAGTGAGACCCTGTTTCAAAATAAAGAATACAAATTGGGCATAAGGTGTAGCTCAGGAGGTTGAATGCCCCTGGGTCCCATCAACAGACCCGCCAAAAAAAAAAAAAAAAAAGAAAAAAAAAAAGGGATGGGGGTGTAGCTTGAAGGTAGAACACCCCTAGGTTCTGTCCCCGGCACCACCAAAAAGAGTAAAAAATAAAAATAAAAAATTGAGAGATGGGGGCACTGGGATGTAGCTTGCAGGTAGAATGTCCTTGGGTTCAAGACCCAGTACAACAAAGCAAAACAAAACACACCCTCCAAACTATTGTAGACTCATTCTGATTCTCAAATATTATCCTTCATGACCCAATTCTCTGTAAAAATGTGGCATCCACACTGCCTCAAAAATGAATGAATAATAAAATCTGAAAGTTTTTTGACATCAATTAATTAGGTATGATAATCACCCAAATATCAAAGGCAAAATCTATTGCCTGAACTTTGGCAGTCTTCCTTTTAATTATTTATTTTCCACAGAGTTACCTGAGGTAATTTTTTCAATTGCAAATTGATATGATTTTACTGAATATCTCTTTCAAGTTCCCCATCGACAGGAGGATACAGGCTCAAGAGAAGCCTCAGCAAGCAGTGAGACTCTCATCAACCTAGCAAAACCTGGTTTTGAAATAAGAAATAAAATAGGACTGGGGGTGTAGCTCAAAGGCAGAATGCTTCTGGGTTCCATTCCCAGTACCACAAAAATTAAAAAAATAAAACAAAAAGACAATAGATCAAAGACAATTTGCTATAGGGTTTTCCCCAGTAATTAAAAAAAAATTTTTGGTATATTTGTACTTACTATATCTGAAGTTTTGCTTGGATTATTGCTTGGATTAGAAGTATGTGAATTTGAACTATGAAGAGCACTGTGGTTGTGTGAATTTTCTTGGGGAGAGTAACTGGTCCCTAAAAAAATAAAGAACAAATTAAATAAGAATTGTATTTTATTTGGTTTTTATACTACACCACCATTGTGTATCTTCAAATCCAACATTTTACATGAGCATCAGAAATATAAATAATTCATACTGTTTATGTATGTATGCTATGTAAAATATTACCCACTATAGATGTGGCTTAAAAACATATTACACAGCTGACAACATTTGAAACAATGTTTATATAACTACATCATCAAAATATATTTTACCTAGCATATTTTTAAAGTTCTTTAGAGCTGGGTGATGACACATGCCTGTAATTACATTTTTGGGAGGCTGAGACAGGAGAACAGCAGGTTCAAAGCCAGCCTTGGCAACTTAGTGAGACTGTGTTTCAAAATTAAAAACACAAAGGGGTGGGGGTATAGTTTGCAGGTAGAATGCCCATGTTCAATTCCCAGTAGCATAAAAAAAAAAAAAAATCTTTTATTGGAGAAAAACAAAATACACAATGTATACCAAGAAAAAACACAAAAATTCAAGTAAGTCACTTTTATCATTATTTTTAGTCATATTTCCATTTCTCAAGTAATTCTAAACAACTTTTTAAGAGTCTTGCCATTAAAAAAAAAAAAAAAAAATGAACCAGCATCTCAACTTTTCAAAATGTTTAAAAGTCTCAAGAAAGAGACATCTGCCAGGCGTGGTGGCGCACACTTATAATCCCCATGCTTGAGAGGCGGAGAAAGGAGGATAGTGCAGGTTTGAAGCCAGCTGTGCTGGCTTAAGAGACCCTGTTTCCAAATAAAATAGTATAAAATAGGCCTGGGAGTGTAGCCCGGAGGTAGAAGGGCTTCCAGGAACCCCAGTACCACGAGAAAAGAGGAAAAAAAAAAAAAAAAGAGAGAGAGAGAGAGACATCCATTCGAGATGGTAAAGATGACATCATCAAATGTCTCCTAACAAGACCAACTCTAATTTCATCCAACCACCAGGGTATTAAGAAAAGACAAAGTATAAAAGCCTAACTTACATAAACTACTCACTGTTTAAATGCTCTAAGACTGAAGGTAAAGGAAAGTAAATTTAAATTGTTCAGTGGGCCATCAATTAGACTGATAGTAAGAGTAGAAATGAAAAAGAACGACTTCAATCAACAGCAAAAACAAAATGAATTAAAAAAAAAGTGAACTGAGAGATATGGCAATAATTACAAGGTTTCACATTCAAGTGGAAATAGCAGATCTATAGGAACTGTAATTCAGAAGAAAACCACTTAGATGGGCTTTTTGTGATAAACATCTGTTAGGAACTTGTAGCTATGAGGATGGCAAGAAAAATGGCAATGGCCAAGATTTAACCCTGGGTAAGAACCATCTTATAAGGGGAGCTAAAGGTATATTCAAATACCTAAAAATGATACTGATGCCACAAAAAGTAAAAACAGGTTATTAAAGTACAGAACTTGTTACTTAAAGACAATGTAGATGGTATAACAAGTAATTTCTTAAGAAGCTTGATGCTGGAGAAGCCTCATGATTTCTTCATCTACTTATTCTATGTAAAACACTCAAAAAAACTTTTGATACAGTAAGCAACAACAACAAAACCCTTCAATAATGCTTTAAGAATGGACACAATAAAGAAATCCAGCTGGGTATGGTGATGCACACCTGTAATCCCAGTAATTCAGGAGGATTAGAGGTTCAAGGCCGGCCTCAGCACCTGCCCGTTTCCAAATAAAAAGGGTTAAGGTTGTAACTTGGAAGAAGAATGTCCTAGGTTCAATCCTTAATTAGTACCAAAAAAAAAAAAAAAAAAAAGGAAAGAAAGAAAGAAATCCATCATAAATAAGCTCCAGTGTACAGAAAAGTTAACAGAGCAGACACAGAAAATGTTACCTTTACAAAGGCATAGTTGCTTAGTTTGCCTTTGTTGGGCACATGGGAACCTGGATTTCAGGAGAGCTGGCACAATTCTGGAAGCTCTCTTAAGCTTTTTGTGTTTAAAATATAGTCTGTGTTAAACACTTGCTTTCCTGACAGGAGTCAGAGCTTTTAGGAAGAGGGTATCTAGAAAACTAAGACAAATCCAATTTAAAAGCCCTGAACTTCACTGATAGAAAACATTTGCTCAAAGAATGAAGTGTATTCTTTATCCCAGGATACTGGTGACTCTTGGAAACCTGCCCCTGGATTTTGCCTCGTGTGCCTTTTACCATTGCTCATTTTCTTTCTACCTTCTTACTGTAGTAAATCATAGTCACTGTTCAGAGAATCACTGAACATAGGTATGTGGTGATCTTAGGATCCACAAATGCATAGTAATAAAAATTACACCGGGCATTGTGGCACACTCTTGTAATCCCAGCATTCGGGAGGCTGAGAGTGGACCGGAGGATCATGGTTCAGGGATAGCCTCAGCTACTTAGTGAGGCCACCTGCAACTCAGTGAGACCCAGTTTAAAAAAAAAAAAAAGAACAAAAAAATAGGGCAGGGGGTATAGCTCGGAGGTCAAATGCCCCTGGGTTCCATCCCCAGACCCGCAAAAAAGTAAAGAAAAATTATAGCCTGAATATGAAAGAAATAGAACTAGTAGAGTACTAGAATTTCAATTATACTCTTACTCGATGAGCTGCTATTTCCATGGGAAACTCCATAAGATAGTATCAACAATAAGAGAGGCAAGGAAATGTTAATGACTAAAATGAACTCCAGGGTAATCTTTTTTAAAGAAGCCCGGGCTAGATGTCCTCTTCTGGTATTTATTTGCACACATTCTTGAACAAAACTACCCATGCTAAAATCTATGAAATAAAACAGGCAAAAGAAAAAGGCAAAAGAAAATAACAGGTAAAACACCCTGTGGACTTATGGATGAGGTCCAGAGACCTCTCACGGTTTAAGGTCCAAGAATCTGCTCACTGTAGTGATAATTAGCAATGAAAATTCAACTAGCATTTCAATTAATAAGCTCTTACCTCTGAAGAAATGGTAAATTTTCTACCAGCCTCATAGAAAATCTATCAGTTAGCTTTTAGGTCTATAATATGCGTTATGAGAGGGCAAGGCATAGTAATCAAAACACATAAGCATCAAGACACATTAGCTTAAGAATTTAACTAAATCAGCTATTAAAAAGAAACTCAAGCCGGGCGTGGTGGCGCACGCTTGTAGTCCCCGTGCTTGGGAGGCAGAGACAGGAGGATTGTGCAGGTTCAAAGTCAGCCTTGCTGGCTTAAGAGACCCCATTTCCAAATAAAAATAATATAAAAATAGGTCTGGGAGTGTAGCCCGGAGGTAAAAGGATTTCCAGGAATCCCAGTACCACAAAAAACAAACAAAACCCTAATTTTTCAGAGTCAGGAGGTTTCTGATAAGGATTCCAATTCTATAGAATTTATCTAGACTATTAACAAAAATGAAACACCATCACCTTTAAAAAGGCAATGGATGAAGATTAAGTGTTTTAAGTAAAAGTTATGAATAAACCTTGTTACGTAAAATTCAAATCAAAATAAAAGAGGCTTTATGGAAAGTAAAGTATAAGGTAGCTCTTTGGATTCCAGCCAGGACACACTTAGAAACTGAAGGTAGTAAGAACCGAAGGTAGGTCAAAGGTGTCCCCAAATAATATGACAACAGTGAGCAAGCTAAACAAAATTAAAGCTCTAATAATAAAAGCTATAATTTGCATGACCTTACAAAGCAGGAGAGGGTTTTGCATTGGAGTTTTATACTTTCTTGTACAGATAAGAGGTAGAAGAGCAAAGTGATCATGCATACCTCTTCAAGACTGGGGTTACAGGGGTGATAATTTCTTAATCATATCCAAAAGTGCCATAGCACAAAATGCTTATAAAGCCTATTTTATTTTAAAAGTCCACATTAATTTCTGATTTCATCTCATGGTCAATTTGTGAAATTCCAGGGTAAAAACATAAGTTTGATATTTCTACATAACTCAGAATCCAAAATTATGGAAAAGATTACTTCTGGATGATAACATATCCAAAGAATAAACCATAAATGATACTTGAACATTACAAAGGACTCAGAATTAAAGTCATAAATCCAGGGATTAGTCAATGCACAAAGAATGTTAACTATATATGCTATTAAGAAGAGACAGATTCACTAATGTTTGACCCAATGAAACAAATGAAAGAAAACTGTTTATAGAATGGTCTGGTGCCCTCTATGTTCTCTGTACATAACCAATAAAAAGCTCACTACTTTAAAATATGCCCAAGAAACAGAGGATCAGAAGTGGATCAGTAAGATAA
Source organism: Muscardinus avellanarius (assembly GCF_963383645.1). Taxonomy (NCBI): domain Eukaryota; kingdom Metazoa; phylum Chordata; class Mammalia; order Rodentia; family Gliridae; genus Muscardinus; species Muscardinus avellanarius. The sequence continues at coordinate 91,496 of NC_137806.1, forward strand.
TGATGCATATTTAAACCAACATTAAGAAATTAAAAGCTGAGTATGGTGGAACATGCCTGTAATCTCAGCACATAGGAGGCTGAGACAGAGAATGGCAGGTTTGGAGCCAGCCAGCCTCAGCCAACTTACTGAAGCCCTGAGCAACTTAGTGAGATTTTGTTTCAAAAACAACAAAAATTAAAATAGGACTAGGGGTGTAGCTCAGAGGTAGACTGCCCTGAGGCTGAACCCCCAACACCACAAATAGCAACGATAATAATTACAACAAAAACAGTAATCATTCAAGGTTAGAACCAGACATTTGGCCCACGCTTATAATCCCAGTATTTTTGGAGGCTGAAACAGGAGAACCACAAGTTCAAACAAGGCAAACCTCAGCAATTTAACAAGACCCAGTTTTATTTTTTAAATTTTTTTTATTTTTTGGTGGTACTGGGGTTCCTGGAAGCCCTTCTACGTCCGGGCTACACTATCAGACCTATTTTTTATATATTTTTATTTGGAAACAGGGTGTCTTAAGCCAGTGCGGCTGGCTTCGAACCTGCGCGACCCTCCTGTCTCCGCCTCACAAGTGCAGGGATTACAAGTGTGCGCCAACATGCCTGGCTTAAGACCCTGTTTTAAAATAAAAAGGGCTTGGGGAAGCCGGGCATGATGGTCTATGCTTGTAATCCCAGCATTCGGGAGGCTCAGACCAAAGGATCGCAGTTCATGAAGAGCCTCAGCTACTTAGCAAAGTGAGGCACTCCACCACTTAGTGAGACCCTGTTTCAAAATAAAAAATAGGTCTGGGAATGTAGCCCAGAGGTAGAAGGGCTTCCAGGAACCCCAGTACCACCAAAAAATAAAATAAATAAATAAACCAAAATTACAGAATGACAGATACTAAGTACTTTGCAACTCCACATTCCAAGTACAATAAAAATAAAATCAAATTACTTGAAAAAAAATGTGATTGGCTCGTACATGCTAAGAATTACTACAAATTTTGAACACATTAATTCCTTCAATCCTGAAAGTTTTTAGAAGTGATTTTTTTTCTTACAGATCAGAAAATAGAAAAAAAATAATTTTTTAAAAACAACCCCTAGTGGAATCCCAATAAGTGGAAAACAAGAATGGGCTAGAGTCACTATTCCAATGTTAACTCGTTACTTTTATTATGTCACGCTGGCATTAATGTACCTCTATGACATCTGACACTCAGCTAAAGGATATCCAAAACCCAATTATCTAACCTCTTCAATTAAGACATGAAATGAAATGCCTTACTCTCAACTTTATGAAATTTTGTTTTGTTACCTTTACCTCCTAGATGTGTTTTCTTAAAAACTCACTATATTACTCAGCATCTACTCTATATAAAAACATTTACCAGAACAAAAATTTATTGTAAAAGTCAAATAGATTGCTATTTCAAAATAAATTTTAATGTCATTCCCTTAAGAAAATGGGCAAGAAATTTAAGAACATCTATTAGAAAAAAATTTCATCCTAAGTATCTGCAACATATTGCATATCATGGTTCCTGGCTGGCTAATTCCCTGAAAAAGGAACACCATTTAAAAAGTGAATTTCTCATTTTTTATTAAGATTCTGCCAAAAGAAAATCTTGAAATTTTGATAAGATAAAACCAAAAGTCAAAATCATGAAAATAACACACTCAAATCAAGAACCCAAATTACAATAGTTCCGGAAGAGAGGAGTCAGAGGGCACATGATTAAGAAAGTATAGTAGATAAAGGACTTCCTTAATTTCATGTTATAAAATAGAACACAAACTAAAGTTCTTTAAAATTGTTTTAAAAACCTTAAAATACAGTAAAAGAAAAGCCTCCCCAGAACAGACATAGAAAAGACATAAGCAGAAGAGCAGAACTGGTCTTTCTTCACCTACTCGGATTGGTGGCCTGTAAGGAATGTTTGCAGAACAATGGTAGGATTCAAAACTGCAATTTGAAAACATTAAAGGAGATATGCATTTAGCCACTACAAACTCAAACAAACCTTCGTATGTAACTTAAAAAAAACAAATGGAACTACAGTTATCTATCCAACTATAAATCAAACCATGCTACCTGTATATATGAATGTATCACAATAAAACCTGCTATTCTATATAATTAAAATTCACTAATAAAGTGTTTACAAAAACCCATCTGTACATACACTATAATGTCTTTTTACTCATTATGAATAAACTTGTTAATTCTCCAGGCCAACCTTTTACACTAAACCTCAATGATATTACTCCAATGACATTACTCCCCTACAAATTTTCTCTCTACTAAATTAATTCTTCCACTTTATCAATACACTGTAGTAGTTCCCATCCTTAAAAAAGAATAATTTTTTATCTTTAACCCATATTCTACTCTAGCCATTGTCTTAGTCCCTATTCACCTTTCATAGCAAACTGCTCATCATTTGCTATATTAGCTTTCTTTGCCTTCTTTGATGGTTTTCTTTTTGTGGTACTGGGAACTGAACTGAGGGGCATCCTACCTCTGAGCTACACTCCCATTTGTTGTATTTTATATTTTGAAACAGGGCCTTGCTAAAAGTTGCTGAGGCTGGCTTCCAACCTGTGATCCTATCTCAGCCTCCCAAGTTCTGGGACCATAGGTGTGTGCTACCATGCCCAGATGCCTCCTAATTTCTTACACCCACTTCACTCAGGCCTTCATTCCCTCAAATCCACTGATACTAGCCTCATCAAGATCAGTATTCTCTAGGTTACTAAATCTCACTTCTCACATTAATCCAACACTACCAGGAGACTTAGACACAAGTGATCAGACATTCTCAAAACTTTCTTCACTTAGCTCCCACAAAACTCTAGGGTTATTTTTTGGGAGGCAGTACTGAGGACTTAACCTGGGGGCATTCTACCCCTAAGCTACACCTCCAACCTTATTTTTTATTCTTTATTTTCAAACAGGGTCTAAGTTGCGGAGGACCTCGACTAAGTAGATGAGGCTGGCTGTGAACCTTGGATGATCTTGTCTCAGCCCCCTCTGGGTTCTTTTCTTATTCTGCTGGCCATTTTTCAGTTTCCTTTACTAGTCTCTCCTCACATCCCTAACTTCTTACCATCACAGTAACACAAAGATTAACTCAATGTGCAATCGATGAGGACAAATTTCCCACAGTTCAAATCCACTTATTTACCATATTGTCTATGGCTGCTTTTGTACTACACTGTAAGAGTACAGATGCTCCCCAACTAATACTGGTTCTACTTAATTTTTCAGTTTTACCACGGTGTGCAATATACATCCAGGAGAATTTACACTCCAAATTTCAACCTTTTCCAAGGCTACCAACAGGTAGGCACTCTCTCATGATAGTTGGCAGTGGTAACGAGATGTAAATCCATCAGCCACACCAAATAAAGATCTATAGTTTACAGAGTACCGTGGCTGCTAAGCTGTGAAATTTAGTATGTTGTGTATTACATGCATTTTCGACTATTGTTTATCTTAGAATGGGTTTATCAGGATGTAACCCTACCATAAGTCTAGAAGCAGATGTCTTTGCAAGACTTATGACTGCAAAGTGAAAAATATCCACTCTCTAGCCTTTACAGAAAGTCTGAAAACTCTTTATTCACTTTGTGAAGAGTCCAGGTAGAATCTATATTGTTTTAAATTCCATTTATATGCTAATGACTCTAGCCCTAATCCCAGCCTTTAACTCCAGACTCTACATACTCATCTGCCTACTCACCATACCCAACAACAACAACAAAACCCTGATTCTTCCTATGTCTCAAATCTGTTCTTCATCCCAAGAAATGACAATTTCTGCTGAAACTGTTTACGATAAAACTTTCAGGAGTCATTCTTAACATCTAGATCATAGATCCCCAAATTGGGTGATACCACCTCCCAAAGAATGCTGAAACAAAATACAGATACATAACAGTATGCAAATCTGTCATTGTATCTTTCTGTTCATTCACTTTAAAAGGGCAGTAACTGCCAAACCTGGTGGCACACACCTGTAATCCCAGTACTTGGCAGACTGAGATAGAAGGATCCACGTTTGTAGGTTCGAAGACAGTCTCAGCAACTTATCAAGACTTTATTTCAAAATAAATGCAACAGGGTTGTGGGTATGAGGGGAGAGATGGTAATCTCAATAAATTATTTGGAAACCACTAGTTTATCACTGATTTTCAAAATACATCCACAATCCCACCGCTTTTATTGCTATCACCTTAATCCAAGTTACTAGTCTCAGTTTTGACTAATACAATAATCTCCCAAAGTGACAAATGCTTTTTTTAAAAAAATACTTTACTTGGAAACAGGGTCTCACTAAGTAGCTGAGGCTAGCTTTAAACCCGTGCGATCCTCCTGTCTCAGCCTCCCAAGCGTGGGGATTACAAGGCTGCACCACCACGTCTGGCCCAATTGCTCTTTTAATGAATGAAGATTTAGTCACTCAACCTCCAAAGATAAAAAATCCTACTCAAAGAAAAGGCCTAAATCCTTTACTTCTGAGAGAGAGCCCTGCATAATATGTCCTCTGTTGCCCCTCATTTTTCATCACTCCCCGCTCTAATAATCACTGGTGGCTATCTTATCGCACACCAAGTCAGGCTTAGTATTCTCTGCCTAGAACACACTTCCTTCACCCCCAATACCAAACTACCTAATTTACCATTTCTGTAGAAAATAGAAACTCCTGCCGGGCATGGTGGCGCACGCTTGTAATCCCCGCGCTTAGGAGGCGGAGACAGGAGGATCGCGCAGGTTCGAAGCCAGCGCGCTGGCTTAAGAGACCCTGTTTCCAAATAAAAATATAAAAATAGGTCTGGGAGTGCAGCCCAGAGGTAGAAGGGCTTCCAGGAGCCCCAGTACCTCAAAAGAAAAAAAGAAAATAGAAACTCCTAACTTCAATTCCCAAGAATACCATATTTCTGCTTACTCAGTTTTTTTTAAGGCAGCACTTATCTCCAACCCTTTTATTATATTATTAAATTTTACTGTCTCTCCCAAAAAAATATCAAGATTCCTTCCTGAGGACAAAGTTGTCTACAAAAACTAAGTGTCTGGCAAAAATTGGTACCTCTGTGCTATATCAGTATCTCATGAAAACCACCACATGTCCTCGAAAACTGGTATATTACACACCTCACTATATTAACAATTTCAGCTGAGTTGATTTGTATGAAGTACATTTGTCATCCTAGGATTTTTTTCATCACTAACTTTTTAAAAGGACCTGAAGTAGTACTTGACTTCTACAATACTTGATTTCCAAGTACTTGCAAATTCCATCAACTAAAATGCCTACAAATACACAAAAATATATGCTCCAATCTTGGGAGAAAGGATTGAACCCAGGGGCATCCTACTTCTAAACTACATTCCCAATTCTTTTTATTTTTTGTTTTTGAAACTGGGTCTCACTACACTGCAGACTCTCTCAACGTTGCCAACACTGTCCTCGAACCCGTAATTCTCCTGTTTCAGCTTCCCATGTACTGGGATTATATATGCACCATCATGCCCAGCAGGAAAGCATCTTTACCGAGATGGGATTCTTTAAACTTCTTGGGTGTACCGGATTTATTAATTCTGAAGCAATCTCAGATTTTTTCCTTGCTTTCATGAATAAAATTTTAAGTTGACATATTGAAATACAACAATGAGGGACAAGGTGAAAACTACTGAACATATACAGGTTGGTTTACTTAAATAAAACTACTGTTTTTTGTGTTTCTCAGGATTGAACACTGGGACATTCTACTTTTGAGCTATACCTCCCAACTCCTTTCTATATTTTTATTTTTTATTTATTTTTTTATTTTTTGGTGGTAATGGGGGTGGAACCCAGAGGCCTTCTACCTCTGGGCTATACTCCTAGACCTATTTTCTACTTTTATTTGGAAACAGGGTCTCACTAAATTGCTGAGAGCCTCACTAAGTAGCTGAGGTTGGCTTCGAACCTGTGCGATCCTCCTGTCTCAGCCTCCCAAGTGCAGGGATTACAAGCATGAGCCACCACGCCCGGCTCGTCCTTTCTATATTTTTTTAAACAGGATCTCACTAAATTATGGCAGGCCTAGCTAAATTGTTGTGGCTGGCCTCATGCCTGGATCCTTCTGTCTCAGCCTACCAAGGACTGGGATTACAGGTGTGAGCCATCATAAGAGCCCAGCTATTTTCTTTTCTTTTACAACTTGTATTTCTGAAAGTAAATTGTTAGACATAACTTAGATTAAAATAGAGGCTGTTAGCTTATGGTGGCTCAAACACTCTGGCTTCCTGCTTAGGCAAAATTAAACTCAACGGCCACTAACAGTTATATTGTCTTCAACTTCCCACAGGGATAGTTTAAAGCAACTGCTCACACTTTAATCAATTTTGTTTTGTTGTGCTGCTTGTGCTTTTCCCTTCAACTACCTCTGGTGTAGCCCCCTAATTGCTTGTGGCTGATCATAACTAGCCATTTGCTCAAACAAGCACTTTACAAGTTGGGGGAGTAGGGTACTGGGGATTGAGCCCAGGGATATTCTATGTTTGAGCTACATCCCCAGCCCTATTTCATCTTTATTTTTTTATTTTGAAACAGGGCCTCATTAAGTTGCTGAGGCAGGCTGCAAACCTGCAATCCTCCTTTCTAAGCCTCTCAAGCACTGATATTACAGGTATGTTATCACCATACCCAGCTAAAGTCTATCATGTAAATAGCATTAAGAACAAAGCAGAGTGGAAAGTAGGGGAAAAGGCAGATTATAACCTCATAAAGTTTACCTCTAAAGACTGAATTTGCTTGTAGAAATTTAACAAGGAAACCAAAACCCAGGTGTTTCTTAGAAAGTGATTCAAATGTTCATAAAAGTATTAACATCTATCAAAAAGTTACCCTTGCCGGGCGTAGTGGCACACGCTTGTAATCCCCGCACTTGGGAGGCAGAGACAAGAGGATCGCGCAGGTTCGAAGCCAGCCTTGCTGGCTTAAAGAGACCCTGTTTCCAAATAAAATAAAATAAAAATAGGTCTGGGAGTATAGCCTGGAGGTAAAAGGGTTCAATCTCCAGTACCACCAAAAAAAAAAAAAAAAAAAAAAGCACCCAAAGAAAAGCTGGGTTTTAGCTCAGCAATAGAGAGCTTGCCTACGAAGCCCAAAGCCCTGGTTTAACCCCCTTGTACTGCAAAAAACAAAACAAAAAAAAAAATCAACACACATACTCAAAGAAAGTTTTCTAAATTCTGTCACCATTTGAAGCTATTCCTTTACTTTCTAATTTCTGTCATTTAGAAATATCCTTTGTATACAGCTAGTGATAACAATAATACTGTGTAATATTAACAATTTTATAATTTTGCTATTACACTGGCTAATATATGATTTTACTGGCACTAAAATAAATTATTCCTACTAGAGTGTTTCTTCAATTATACAAGGTACTCAGGTTCATTTCTAAAAACATGGATAGGTTTCAGATGTTAGGGATAGGGTAGTTGTCAAATGGGGTTTAGAGTCTAATAGGGAAGGGTACTCCTAGATTTCCCATGCCCCTGAATGAGCCTGGAGTATTTCCTTACACGATCAGGCCACACTCTGAGTCTAGAACCTGAGAGTATGATAAAAACACGGCAGGCAAAATGGGACCAGGGAACTGGGCAAAGAGAGACTAGGGTGAATAGGAGCGAGTGAGGCTAGACTCGAAGGACATTTAGGGAGGCCTCTGCCACTCTAACTGCAAGCCTTGGCTGCTGCTGACACAATTATGACACTTGCAAGCAGGTGATAAGAGTGTCAACAGATTAGGGGCAGATATGATCCTCCCTAAAAAATGCTAGCCAGATACCTACAGTAGATACAAACTTATGACTTAAATAATCTTGACATTCCTATCAAACATCCAAGGGTACTTTTCACAAAATAAATAGAAAAATACAATTCTAAAGCTTTCAAGGAACTACAAAAGATGCCAAATACATTCTGAGCAAGAACAAAGCTGGTGCTACCACATTCCCTAATTTAACACTATTATCAACTACACGGAGACAAAGATGAATTGAACAAAATAGTGCATAAACAAATTCACAAATATCTAGTCAACTGATCTTGGGCAAAGGTGCCAAAAGCACACAATGGGGAATGAAAGTTTCTTCAATAAATTATATGGGAAAACTGGATATCCACATGCAGAAGAATGAAATTGGACCCTTGTATTCTAACATATACAAAATTTAACTCAAATGGATTCTGGATTAAAGGCTTAAATGTAAGGTTTTCTTCCTAAAAGAAAACATAGAAGAAAATCCCATGCTATTGGCCTTGGCAAAATAATCTTGTGGATATGGCAACAAAAGCAAAAGTAAGTGAGATTGCATTACACCAAAAGGCTTCTGGCCATACATTGTAGAACATATCTGTAATCTCTGTACCTGAGGGGCTATGACGAGGGAATGGCAGGTTAAAGGGCAGCCTCAGCAACACAGCAAGACTGTTTTAAAATAATAAAAATGGGTGTATAGCATGGAGGTAGAATGCCCTTGGTTCAATCGTATTAAAAAAACAAACAAAAACTAAATAGCTTCTGCACAGCAAAGGAAACAAATAAATGAAAAGGCAACTTCTAGAAAGCTTGAATAGACGTTTTTCCAAAGATATAAATACTCAGCAGCTATATGAAAAGGTGCTTAGCATCACTAATCATTAGAAATGCAAATCAAAACAACAATGATTATCTCACAAATGTTTAAGATGGCTATTATGAAAAAGACTAAAGATAAGCCATGGTGAGGCCATAGAGAAAAGGAAAAAACTATACTCTGTTGATAGAAATATAAATTAATATTTTACAAGAAATAGTATGAAAGCCCCTAAAAAAACTATAATAGAAGTACCATACCACCCAGTAATCTCACTTATACATATATAATGAAAGTCAATCAGAATCTCAAAGAGCTATCTTGTACATCATGTCACGGACACATGTATTCACAATAGCCAAACTACAAAACAATCTAAATATTCACTGATGGGTGAATGGATAAACTGTAATGCACACACACAATGAAACATTGGATATTCAGACCAAAAAAGGATAGGTGTGGTGGTGCACACTTGTAATCCCAGCATTGGGGAGGCTGAGACCGGAGCACTGAGGTTCATTGACAGCCTCAGCTACTTAGTGAGGCCCTCTGCAACTTAGTGAGACCCTCTTTCAAAATAAAGAAGAAAAAATAGGGCCGGGGGTGCCCCTGGGTTCCATCTCCAGCACTGGAAAAAAATAAAAATAAAACACACAAAAAAATCCTACTGTTCATAACATTGATGACCCTGAAGAACATTATGATAAAATAACAGAAAAAATACTGTATGATCTCACTATTTCACAGAATTTAAAGCTCAGCTCATGGAGGCAGAGAATAGAATGGAGGTTGAAGGCTGGGCTGGGGGATGTTGATTAAAAGATACAATCTTTCAGTTATAAGATGAAGTTCTGGGGGACCTAATGCACAGCATAGGAGGTGACTGATGCATTCTGTTTACTACATAAGGTGTACATTTAGCCAGGCGTGGTGGCGCATGCTTGTACTCTTAGCACTTGGGAGGCAGAGACAGTAGGATCACACAGGTTCAAAGCCAGCCTCAGCTACTTAGTGAGGCTCTCAGAAACTTACTGAGACCCTGTTTCCAAATAAAAAAGAAGTCTGAGAGTATAGCCTGGAGGTAGAAAGCCCCTGGGTTCCACCCCCCCAGTACCAAAATTTTATTTATATTATATATATATATATATATATATATATATATATATATATATATATTGGAGCTGGGCGTGGTGGCGCACGCTTGTAATCCCTGTGCTTGGGAGGCAGAGACAAGAGGATCGTGCAGGTTCGAAGCCAGCCGTGCTGGCTTAAGAGACCCTGTTTCCACATTAAAAAAAAGTACAAAAATAGGTCTGGGAGTGTAGCCCGGAGGTAGAAGGGCTTCCAGGAACCCCAGTACCACCCAAAAAAAAGGTGTATATTTATCAAATCATCACATTGGACACACCACCTTCAGTGTATTTGATATTTTTCACTTAGTCATTTAAAATTTAAAAAGCTACAGGTATTTTAGTAAACCTTAAAGATTTTGAAATAAGATGGAAACAAATTTTTCCTCATGTGGTACTGAGGATTGAACCCAAGGACATTCTACCTCTGAGCTATATACCCTCAGCCCTTTTTTGAAACAGGGTCTTGCTAGATTTCTGAGAGTCTCATTACATTGCTAAAGCTCTCATCAAACCTCTGATCCTCCTTTTCAGCCCCCTTCCAAAGTACTGGGACTACAGGAATAGTAAGCCACTATTTTCTTCTTCTTTTTTTTTTTTTTTGGTGGTTCTAGGGATGGAACCCAGGGGGGCTTTCTACCTCCAGGATACCCTCCCATACTTATTTTATATCTTATCTGAAAACAGGGTCTCACTAAGTTGCTAAGAGCCTTACTAAGTAGGTAAGTAGCTGAGACTGGCTCCAAACCTACGCAATCCTCCTGTCTCAGCCTCCCAAGTACTGGGATTACAAGCGTTCACCAACACACCCAGCCACCATTCTGCTTTTATGTAATTATTCTAGTTAATGAAAACATTTCCAGCCAAACACTAGTGTTGATTTAGCACCTTTTCTGGAATATAATCAGTATACAATTACCACAAATGTTTAGTGCAACCTCCACTCTAAAACAGTATACATTAAATGAATTAAAGTTGCAAAATTTTTGCTGAGCATAAGGATTGCTAGTAGGGGAAAAAATACCACATTCGGTAACCCAAAATAGCCCAATTCAGTTCCAGGCTAAAAACTAAGTAGAAAAGTTCAAAATTATTGTGACAAACACATTAAAAAAATCAGGTGTAGCAAAGGGGTATTTCCCTAGAAGGCAGGGGTTCATACAAATGTGTACGATCAGGTGTGCTTCTATGGTATGAATCAAAGAGTATTCCCAAGGTTCTCTAGAATAACCCCCAAGTGACAAGATGTCACTAAGAATTAATAAGCACATGAATACTAAGAGCTTCAAGTGGGTCCAATAAAAAATGTTATACTTGCTTCAAGAAAAAAATGGGCTCCAAAACTGAGAATTCAACCAATCACAGACTAAAAATATTTGAGAAGTGTTGAAAGATAACTCTGTCTGCACTAAATGTGCTGACTTTTCTTGCTATTACTCCCTAAGCAATAGAGCAAAACAAATATTTACAGGGCATTTTACAGCTTATTACATAGTGAAAGTAACTTAAGAAATTATCTGAAGTCCATGGGAGGATGTGTGCGGATTATATGTAAATATTATGCCATTTTATATAAGGGTTTTAAGCGGTTATCTGGAAATGTCCTGGAACCAGTCCTCCAGGCAAATCAAGAGTTGAATGCACATCCCTCAATACCTCAAGGGCCCATATTTCCTTATCAAGGGTACAAACTAGTTTGTAAAGTATAAATATATTTTGTGTGTTTTTTTTAAGTTTTTACTTGATCCATCCAGACCTCCTGCCACAATTCACATGGTGGGTTTCAATTCTTAGTTCCTCAATCCTACTATATATTTCAATCACATAATAGCAAAAAGTAGCTATCAAATTTCTACATACATCAACACAAGTTTGAAAGTATGACAAATGTGCAGACATTTAAGGCCCATTGCCCAGAGGTTTTCTCATCCAGTTGGTTTTGTGTGAAATTCCTAAGTCTCTCAAGTCATTCTAAGGTAAGTACCCATATATGTCAAATTCTGAACAATGGTACAATGTTTCTGTTCATGTGTGTGTGTGTGGGGGGAATATTTCTATGATATTGAGTGAACTAAATTTTCCTAAAATCACTGAAAAATTGATAAGATTAATGGCGGTATATTTTACAGTATGTATTCTCTTTTTGTTAAAAACGCACACAAAAATTCTATAGACACTAAGTAACTGCAGTAGATTCAGTATCTTATATAAACTAAGACCTCTGAAGGGTATAAAGATTTAGAACTCAAGATTTTTAACAGTCTGTTCCTGCCCTGGATACAAAATGTAGTTACATTTTGTCACTGTAATCCTTTTGTTTAGTCCACTTCAATAGCTTATTGCTCCTTAATAATTATTCATCATTTAAATTTATCATTTTCAAAACACTTAAATGATGGAATATATCTGAGACATCCAATAAGAAGGAAAAAAACTGAGGTAGGAAGGCACCTGAAATGCTCACTAACTGCTCAGCAAGTAAGTGCAACCAAGAGAACTCTGAGGTCAAAGAGGAAATAGGGCAAGGGCAACTGACATAAGAACTTATGGGCAGTACTGTGAAAGCATGTGAGAAGGGCTTGAGCAGATGAGTAGTGTGCTCTGACTGCTACCTACAGACTTAAAAACTGAAGGAAGAAAAGCAAAAGACTAGTAAAGAAGGTCGACTTTCAGATTACTGACCTGAACAAGTGGGAGGCTATAGTTCCTATTTAGCCAAATGAAGACGACTGAGAAAAATAGGTTTGGAAGAGAAAAACAAGCAGCTCAATTTTAGACACGGTAATACTATCACCACAGTAACAGTTAATGGATGTGCTAGACAACCTAGGCTGGGACTGGGAAAAAGTAACTTGTGAAATGAAGCCCAAGAAATAGCAGGCAAAAGAGACGAGAGGAGATGGAAAACAGCATGTATCAAATACCTAAGGTAAGTCATCTTCAAAGAACTGAAGCATATAGAAAAGCCGGAAATGTTTAAAAAGATGGAGATGGCATTGACATATTTGTATTTCAGGTTAAGAAATATATATTGACATATTTGTATTTCAGGTTAAGAGCAATGGAAAGACAATGAACAAATGTGCTTTTCTAAAAGGTGATTCTGAACTGGGCACAGTAGTTCTCTCCTGTAATCTCAGTATCTGGGAAGCTGAGCCAGGAAGATCCCAAGTTCAAAGCCAACAAGCAAAAAATAACTTAGCAAGATCGTTTCAATATAAAATATAAAAGCCAGGCATGATGGCACATGCTTATAATCACAATACTTGGGAGGCTGAGACAGAAAGATGATCTCAGGTTTGCAGCCAGCATCAGCTACTTAGTGAGGCCCTCTGCAACTTAGTGAGACCCTATTTCTTTTTCTTTTTCTTGTGGGTCTGGGGATGGAATCCAGGGGCATTCAACCTCCGAGCTACAGCCATACCCTATTTTTTATTCTTTATTTTGAAACCGGGTCTCACTGAGTTGCAGAGGGCCTAAGTAGCTGAGGCTGTCTGCAAACCACGATCCTCCAGTCTCAGCCTCCCAAATGCTGGGATTACAAGCGTGTGCCACCACGCCCGGCAGTGAGACCCTATTTCAAAATAAATGCCTCTGGGCTCAGCCCCCAGTATCACAATAAAGTGGGGGATGCAGTTATAACTCAGAGGGAGAATGTCTGAGTTCATTCCCTAGTAGCGTGAGCATGAAACCACGCGTGTGCGCGCACACACACACACACACACACACACACACACACATTCTGGCTGTAGCGTGAATGAACTGTGAAAGGAAAGACAATATCACTTCTTTAATTCATGCCAAAGAAGAACCATCATCTGAGCTAGAAAAAGCAAGCAGATTCACGAGCTATTTCAGAGAGAGGATCTAAGAAACTCAATACTGAGGACAAGGGATGATAATGCAGAGTAGCCATGCATGGTGGCTCACACCTGTAATCCCAGTACTTGGGAGGCTAAGAAAGAAAAATGGCAGGGTCAAGGCCAGCCTCATCTAACAAACCCATTTCAAAAATTTTTAAAATAAAATAGGACTGGGAGTACAGCTCCGAGGTAGACTACCCCTGAGTTCAATCCCCTGTAACACAAAAAGAGAGTATAAAGTGAAACCAAGATACAAAGAGAACCAGTAAGTTTTGCAAACCTCAGGTTTACAAGGTTACAAACTAAATCACTTTTTATATAACTAATATTATTTTTAAAGCATACATAATACAAACACTAAACTATGAAAACCCCATTTAAAAGTCTTAAAATTTTCAACCTCATATCTTAATTAACTACAATTTATTAATAAAGCTTAATAATAAATCCAGAGAGAATTATTTGCTATTCTATCCTTATCCCTATACGCATTTATACTAAGTGACCACTGGTAGGAAGTTTGTCCAAGGTTTTTACCCAAATAATGCCATAATACTATACTATGCCTCTGGCAGAGACAGTTTTAGCTACCACAGGTTGGCAGAACACACAAGCAAATATTTGAAAAGAAAAAGTACAAAACTTAGAAGTTTCTCCTATATGGGTCCCATGCCATTTACTGGGAAAGGAAAGTAGAAATTATCAAAATTCACCTTTGTTCTTTAGGAAGGAAAAACAATCCCTACCCCAACCCCCCCAAAAAAAAAAACCAGAGCAACCAAGAGGTAATAAATTCCAAAAACCAGCAAAATAAAATATCCAGGTCTCAAGAATAATCTAGCACTTCTTCTAGTTGGCATTTTCTAACTTTAAATTTTTGTTGTCTAGTTAATGATTCTCTAAGCAGCATACAATTCTGAAAGATATACACAGCCAAACTCAAAAAGGAACCTTCTCAAACTTCTGACTGTAAAATGTAACATTTTCTTCTTTTCCTATTCCCCCAGTGCAGGAGAATGAATCAGGGCCTCAGGCATGCTAGAAAAGTATTAGCCACTGAGCAGCAACACCAGCCCTTCAACATTTTCTATAAAAAGTTTTAAATTTTATCTGGTAGTCCCTTAATATAATGCTTGACATGCACAGTAAAACCAAAAATACCAACCAGCAAAAGCTTCTTAATTTTTTGAGGTGGTGGGTGGTCTGTTTACAAAACACAATGTAGTATTCTTTTGCCATTATCATTAAAACAAAACAGAAGCTATGTATTTCCTTGCCTAACACTGATAAATGTTGCTGAAAGGATTAAAGAGAGGTAATATCTAATATGTCATAAAGATGGGCGGGGGGATGAGGGGGTGTCACTGGTCTTGGAGAGTATATATGCTCCCCTTTCCTCTCCCCTTGCTCTCTTTGCTTCCTGACACCATGCCCTGAACTCTACAGATTTGACCCGTCCTAACATGGACTGAGACCTCAAACACCCAGAAATGTGATCAAATAAAACTTCCAATAAGTTATGATCATCAGGTGTTTTGGGTCACAGCAATGGAGTGCTGTCAAAATGAGTTAACTATCAAAATAAGTTGAAGCTCTGACCAGGTAATTGTTTTCCTGACACTAAATGACTTTGTTACTTCT
This sequence comes from Muscardinus avellanarius, assembly GCF_963383645.1. Classification (NCBI taxonomy): domain Eukaryota; kingdom Metazoa; phylum Chordata; class Mammalia; order Rodentia; family Gliridae; genus Muscardinus; species Muscardinus avellanarius. Next base: position 106,752 of record NC_137806.1, read on the forward strand.
AGTTACTTTAGGAATAAAATCACAATACAAAAGAACCACTAATTCAAAATAATTAAGAGTGACTAATAAAGGCAAAAGAATACTAAATGTGTTTTGTAAACAGACCATCAACCACCACCTCAAAAAAAATCTCATTTTTCTGTTTAATATACTACAGAAAGTACAAATGTAAGAGGTTTTATGGTTGTACAGGTTTTATGTACGCGACAGAATTTAGGGGGGCTTGAGAAATGATTTAAGAACAGTAAGAAATCAATAAGTTTGAGCTGTATTATTTTAAATGTGATTTCATTATTCAGATTATAATGTTTTAGGATTTGCTATGAAGTATAATACTGGTTTAATAAGGAAGGCTAACTAAGGAATTGGTAATACTAGTTTGAAATTAACAGAAATATGCTCACAATTCTTTAAAAAGTTTATAAGCCAATGGTTCACATTTTTCTGAAAATCTGGATGAACTGTTTCATAAATAATACAAGTCTCCCAAATGCGGATTACAAGCACGTGCCACCATGCCAGCTTCCCTAAGCTTTTCTAATGAACCAGTACCAACAAAAATTTTAGTACAAGAAGCACTCCATGGCTCAAGGATCCAATAATTCCAACCTTGCTTTGCAGATTATCAGGCACATAATTTTCTTTAGGGCTGGGGATACAGCTCAGTAGCGGAGCACTTGCCTAGCATGTACAAGGCCTTGGCTTTGATCCAGTATTGCATAAACATATATTCTTTTAAGAAAGAGGAACATGTGTAAAGCCTAACAGACAACAAAGTGGTTCTATTCTCCTGAACAGCAGTTTCTGATTCAGCCATCAATCACATGTTGCAATTAGACACACAAAATGTGACTATGTATGAAATAAGAAACAACAACGTATCCTATTAATAGTTTTAAAAAACTGGTACACTGTAGTCATATATCTTAATGGGGTAAAAGTTGGTAGAGACATACATGCCTCACATCACTCATTTAGCCCTTCCCTACTAATAATTTTTCACTACCCCTTTATCCATTTATTATAATGCTACAAGGTGTTAAGCGCCTATTTATAGACAGCAAGAATAAAACATGGGTAAAAATAGAAAAACTCACTACTTTTTCTAGTGGAGCTTATATTCCACAAAAGGCAAACAAAAACTAAAGTAGTCAGTTCTCACATTTTAAAAAGTGCAAATCTGTTCCAACACTACTGTTTTATCAGGAAAATGCCAAAATTCCACTTACTTCTAAGCAATTTTACCTGTGAGATATACCAGCTGAACCAAACTGCACAGGGATTTACTATGCATACAGATAATATAACTCAAACATCTACCAGCGATCTCAATTCATCAAATGAACTATGAGTCAATCCATCCTCATAGCGTTATGACTTTCATCTGATTTTAGACAATCCTCCCTCCATCACTTTACAGCTGATTTCGGGGCTATCACCCTTCCGATGGATGCCCATCTCCACAAATAAAGCTCTAGTCTCCGTCAGAAGTGCCATTTATGGCCAGGCATGGTGGCACACGCTTGTAATCCCAGCATTTAGGAGGCAGAGACAGGAGGATCGCTGTTTGTGGACAGCCTCAGCTACTTAGTGAGGCCCTTTTGCAACTCAGTGAGACTCTGTTCCAAAATAAAGAATAAAAAATAGGGCTGGGAGTATAGCTCGGAGGTAGAATGCCCCTGGGTTCCATTTCCAGTACCCCCCAAAAAAGAAGTGCCACTTATTATATTAATATATTGTTTAACTAGCTGACATAAATAAAACCATGCTATAATTTTAACAGGTTCCTCACTGACATTTTTTGAGTACTGAGCTTCCGAATCCCATTTCTCATAAAATCACATGGTGCAGTTCTCATAGCACGGTGAATTTTATGAATATACTAAGAATATCACATTACATTAGCAGAATGACTAAATAACACCAAGTGGAGTAAAAGAAACAAAGCAGAAGACAAAACAGCCAATTATGGGGGTGGCTGTTTCAGAGTGGTGAGACAGAGCAGAGAAGGCCTTCAAGACAGGGTGACATTTAAGCAGGTAAGTGAAAATGAGTACACCTTAAAAAAAGAGTACACCAAGAGAAATACAGATAGGTGACCCTAGAAAGGGGAAGCAAAATGTATAAGCCTTAAGACAATAATGAACTTTTCCCTGCAGGGACAAATAAAAGCACAAACAAGGTGAGGAGTGGTAGAAGATGTTGAAGAAATAGACACCAGACTACACAAAGCCGTTCATGGGACTTAAGTAACCAGGGGTCACTGGAGGGCTGTAAGCCTGAGTGATGTGGGCTGACTGACATTTAATTAGATCACTGGTTACTGTGCAGGGAAAACAAATGTATGAAACAAAAAGGAAGCAGGAACACCATTCAGAGATCTCTTGGAAAATCCAGATAAGGTAAGGTGGCAGCCAGGACTAAAATAGTTATATTTCAAGTACTGAATAGTGGCTATACTTTGAACTTTAATTTGAAGGTAGAAACAAAATGTTACACGAAGCTACTGCTTTCCAAATAAATACTAAAATCTTTAAATGGATTTTAATCTCACCAGTATATCAGGAATAATGCTCATTCCTCTATTTCCAAGGGACAAGATGAGAAACAATGCAATGGGGCTCTGAAAATTACAAATTATATAAACCCTAAAAGGGAAACTGTCATAGGATTATCAAACCCTAAATAAGTTGTGTTGTAATAAGAGGCTCCACCACTTAGTTCAGTGTCCCAGATGAGCCAGCTCATTGGCATTTTCACTAACATTACTGCCTAATGATGCACTACCCCACAGCCTTTCTGCACAATGAACTAACATCATACACTTCTGACAGATGCAAACTAGAATATATAAACTTTTTGTGATTTATGAACCAAAACCACTAGCAATGTTAGACAGGAAATTTTACATCTAACACAACTGTCTTAAAAACTGCTAAAATGTAATGATGAGAAGCTCAAAGATAGGTGACCCGATACAAATGCTCAAATGTCAATTTACATGCACAGATGTTTAAATCATATACACTGTTTTCTAAAATTAAGAAAAATGCTAAGACTGCTAATCTTCCAATCTTACTGTTTCTCTTGAAATTAAGTATCTGTTTCCTGCAATTTTTAAACTGACTAAAAATTCAATGCAAACCTCTCTGCTTACTTATCTTACTAGAAAGCAAGAATCAAACAGAAAGGTTACTTTCTATTTTCAGCCCAACATAGTGGCACACACTTGTAATCCTACTACTTGGAAGACTGAGAAAAAAGGATTGCAGGTTCACAGCCAACCTTAAAAAAAAAAAAAATTTAATTTACTCAATAGTATTACTGAAACCCAAATATTAGATTCTATAGAAAACTTCCAAGTTTCTTTCTTTGTGAACAAGTACCTAAGAGAATGAGCTTCTTCTTAAGTGAAATTTTTGGCATGCCTTCATATTAAAAATTTTATTCAAAATCCTACCATGTGACAATTTTGACTAGAACTATAGGTGGTACCAATGTCTATACCCTGGCTCTGATATTATAATTAGACAAGATGTAACCAATGAGGAAAATGAAAATATTAAAGAGGATAAAAGCAAAAATACCTTTATAATTTGTGAATAAACACTACCACAAAAGCTTTAAATACACCTAAAGTTTACGCAATTTACCAGCATAGAGAACTAAGTTCTAGACTCAGCTGACTTTTTGTTCCATCTTTTATAAGCAAATTTTCCCTTTGTAAACCTGTAAAAATTGGTTCTACCTACCTTCCACTGTCAACATGAGGATAAAATAACTTTTTTATTGTACTTTGTAATATTATCAACAAAGCAAATATATAAAAAATGCAGTTATCTGAATAGCCATATAATTTGTCCATCTGCTATACAATGTGAACAGGTATACTAAAAACTGCAATGTATCACCAACTGGACCATACTGAGTAATTCCTTCAAAATGTTAACACAAATGTTATATAAAATACTCAGAAGTGTTCTAGATTAGAAGTGTTCTAGATTTTGCAAGACTCTGAAATCTGGGGAATATCTCCATAGACCAGTAGAACATCCCTCATCCAAAATCTCAAATCTAACTTTCTAATAAGCACCTTAGTCTGACACAACATAACTTCAGATACTCAAATTAGGGATGTTTAACCTATAAAAATTGTTTAAAAATAATTTCCATATCTCTCTAAAGACAAAAACTTCACTACATACCTATAATCTTCAAAATCTTTAAAAATAGTCTTACCAACTCCCTAAAAGCAATTTCCCTTTATTCTTAGTAGGAACTAGGAAAACTCTAAAAAGATTCCCTACTGCCTTATTTTGCAAATGAAAATAAAAGTAAAAACCCATAAAAGCAAAGGTTCAACCTATACTGTATATTTATATTTTTAAAGTCTGGATAGCAGATGGGTCTTTAAAAATATATCTCAACAGTGTGTTATTGTGGTACATGTCTATAATCCCAGGACATGGGAGGATGAGACTGGATAGCAGGTTCAAGGCCAACCTTAGCAATTTAATAAGATCCTCAGCAACTCAGTGAGACCCTATTTCAAAATAAAAAATAATAAGGCCGGGCGTGGTGCCGCACGCTTGTAATCCCCGTGCTTGGGAGGCAGAGACAGGAGGATCGCACAGGTTTGAAGCCAGCCGCGTGCACTGGCTTAGGAGACCCTGTTTCAAAATAAAAAAATAAAAATAGGCCTGGGAGTGTAGCCCGGAGGTAGAAGGGCTTCCAGGAACCCCAGTACCATCAAAAAAAATAATAATAATAAATAAATAAACAAATAAAATAAAAAATAAATAAATAAATAAATAAATAAGGGCCAGGGATGTAGACTGGAGGCAGAACATACCTGGATTCATTCCTCAGTACCACTTAAGACACACACATGCAAAATACATATATTTATATTTAAGTTAAATGACTACACCTTAAAATTTTGGCTTCTGGTTAAACAAAGGGTTATATGTTCACTATGAGCTACATTATGATGTGAGACTCTAATATACAAAAGCATTAAAAAAAAATCTCTAACAACAAACCTGGAGTGACTTGGGAATTTGAATTCTAAAAAGCAACTAAGGGGGTGTCAGCCATGGTCTTCAGGGTAAACAAACACATGTTATTGGCTTCTGTCTTCTGACATTAGCACTTCAGGTTTTCTACAAATGTGAGTGAGTGAGTGAGTGAGAGAGAGAGAGAGAGAGAGAGAAGAGAGAGAGAGAGAGAGAGAGAGTGTGTGTGTGTGTGTGTGTGTGTGTGTGTGTGTGTGTGTGTGTGTAAGAGAAAAACCAGACATGGTGCGTGCTTATAATCCCAGTACTTGGGAGGCTGATACAGAAGGATCTCGGTTTGTGGACAGCTACTTCTGAGACCCGCCACAACTTAGTGAGACCCTGTTTCAAAATAAGAATAAAAAATAGGTCTAGGGGTGTGGCTCAGACATAGAACGCCTCTGGGCTCCATCCTCAGTACTGTAAAAAAAATAAAAATAAAAACCTCTAAAACAATTAATAGGTCAAAGTACATAAAAACGTATTTCACCAAGAAACATTTTATGTAATTCACATCTTCACATATCTTTTAATTTATAATTAATCTGTTTCCTTTAATAAATCCTACGGGATAAGACCTCCCTTGCCTCTTAAAATTAATGTTATAAGCCAGGTGTGGTGCCACACACTTGTAATCCCAGTATTTGGGAGGCTGAGACAGAAGATCGCAGGTTCACCACAACTTAGACCCTGTTTCAAAATAAAATAGATAGGGCTGGGGGTGTAGCTCAGAGGTAGAATGCAGCTGGGGTTATATCCCCAGTACCACAAAAAAAGTTACGAATCATAGCAAGTATATTAAGTTATTTACTAGTCATTAAATTTAAAAAACCCTAAAGTGAAAACAGTAAGAAATTTTTAATAGCCGGGTGTGGTGGGGCACACTTACAATCCCAGCATTTGGGAGGCTGAGACAGGAGGAACATGGTTCACGGACAGCCTCAGCTACTATTTAGTTAGGTCCTCTGCAATTCAGTGAGACCCTGTTTCAAAATAAAAAATAAAAAATAGAGCTGGGGATGCAGCTCGGAGGTAGAATGGCCCTGGGTTCCATCCCTAGTACTGAAAAAACAAAACAAAAAACAGAAATTTTTAGTTCAACGAATGATATAGTATGTTTTTAATAATAAGTTGCTACTTATGCATACCCAAGATAGATAATCCAACTCACCTGAATTTGATTTTTTATAGTGGCTTTGATTATATATACATATAAATACTTGTATTCAAATTTGGATTTAAAGGCAAAAATATAAATTCATAATGCCTTCAATAAAATAAAATATATACACTTCAAAAAACTGAAGTTCCAAATACATATTAGCAACAAAACTGTAGATACATACATACATAAGTACACACATATATGCCTCAAGCTATGACAACAACAACATATCCAATTTTTTTTTTTTTTTAAAGAACTGGGGATGGAATCCAGGGGCATTCTACCTTTGAACTATGACCCCAGCCCTATTTTTTAATTCTTTATTTTGAAACAGGGTCTCACTAAGTTGCAAGGGCCTCACTAAGTAGCTGAGACTGGCCATGAAACTGTGATGCTCCTGTCTCAGCCTCCCAAGTACTAGAAGTACAAGTGTGTACCACTATGCCCAGCTTAAATATCCAAGTATTAATGAGAAGAATCTCCATTTTATGATTTTAAGTAAAGAGTTCACATAAAAGATATACCCTGAACTTTAAAGATATCATATATTTTTCTTTCATACTATGAAGGACTGTGGCAGCTAGGTATATTAGAGATAAAAATATTCCTGTAAACAAGAATGGAGTACAGTATTAGTAAGGTTCCAGAGGAAGACAAGATAAGTATCTTGAAATAAAATTTAAAAAGTGGGGCCTAGCCGGGCGTGGTGGTGCACGCTTGTAGTCTCTGTGCTTGGGAAGCGGAGACAGGAGGATCACGTAGGTTGGAAGCCAGTCACACTGGCTTAAGAGACCCTGTTTCAAAAAAAAAAAAAAAAAAAAGTATAAAATAGGTCTGGGAGTGTAGACTGGAGGCAGAAGGGTTTCCAGGAACCCCAATACCACCAAAAAAGCAGAGCCTAACTTAGCAAATAACTACACTAGAAAAATACACGTTTCTTACAAATGGAGCTAAAGTATTACTTTAGCAAAGATCTAAGAGGAAAATAAAAGCCAACAAATACCTTGAGTACATAAAAGGAAAATCAAGTTGAAGAAAAAAGTGCAGAAAAAGCAAGCCGAGCTCAATCACCACTAGCTCGCAAGACTGCAAAGTACTTAAAAACAGTTTCAAGACCAAGAAACAATCTCATCCTAATTCTCAGTAGTGTCACACAACTGCTGGCACTCAGTAGATACTCAACATTTGTGATAAATAAGCAACAGAATGTCCTTGGGATTATGTCACTTGTAGGCATGGTTCACTGTAAATGGATGAAAAGCATTTACAGAAGTTAGTTTCCTTTAGCATCTAAACTCCTAGATTTGGGGATGGAAAAATTAAATGGGTCAGTACTAAAATAAGATCTTGAGAATCTCTATCCATTAGAAGGTACCATATCCTATTTTGTCAGAATCACCAAAACTTCCAAATAAGCACAATATAGTACAACAAGCACCTGCCCTTTAAGAGCTAGAGCCCAATATGAACTGCACTACAGAATAGTGGTTTGATAAACAGTATCATCTTGAGCCATAAGCAACACTATAGAAAATTAAATTACAGAACCAAAAACAATAGTTTAATTTTGCCACCCAAAGAACTTCTAATACCTTTAAAAAAAAACCTACTTGGCATTCTTTCAAATATGGTTTTATCTGCACCAAGTAGCTCAAAGCTACATCTGCATTCCTATATTCAAAAAAGAAATATTTTCCTCCCATCCAACCATCCAAACTACTCCATCCCAAGGATCTTCTGACCATTAATAATTTCCTCAATCCTGTACATAAAGGCCAATATTTCTCAACATATAATCACACTGAATAAAGCTGGTTCAACCCTAAGAGGCTTAAAGGGGAGGGATATCAGAAGATGCAAGATATTTTAAGACAAGCATTGAAAAGCTAAAAGTCAATGGTGGCAAAAAGTCATACTGTAATGTATTGCGCTTCCTTGGAAGCTTTCAATTAATAAGCTCAAACGTCATTGACTTGGACAATGAGAACTTACAGTGGAAAAATAAACATGTTAATAGCCTTGAGGAAATTAATTTGTTCTTAAATGTATGCTTGAGAAATGAAATGTTATGCTGGTAGATTTTTAACAGTCAGTTTGAAAATTCACTTCTCAGCCTCAAACCACAAAGACCTTGAAGCAGGAGAAGGTATCAGCACTGTCCAAAAACAATGAGGCTTTTAAAAAGTTGAGTATTTCCAATTTCCAACCTGCGAGATCCTCCTGTCTCAGCCTCCTAAGCACTGGAATTACAAGCATGCACCACCATGCCCAACTGCTGAATGAGGCTCTCAGCAACTTAGTGAGACCCCAGTTCCAAATTAAGTATAAAATAGGTCTGGGAGTATAGCCCGGAGGTAGAAAAGCCCTTGGGTTCCATTCCCAGTACCACACACACACAAAAAAAGTTGACTACTTCAATGACCACAGTATAGAATTAAAATTAACAAAACCTTGGAAGATGTGAAAATAAAACTTTAACTGTTTATATAAAAGCCAAAAATGAAGTTTATGAATTACAAAAGGCTACCTGGGAACTAACATGAAAAACCTAAGTTTTTATTTTTTATTTTTGCCTTTGAGAATGGAACCCAGGGACATTCTACCTCTGAGCTACACCCCTAGCCCTAATTTTAATTATTTATTTTGCAACAGGGTCTCCTGAAGTAGAGGACCTCACTAAGTAGCTGAGGCTGGGCGAGAACTTGAGATCCTCCTGTCTCAGCCTCCCAATAGTTTTTTGAATTATCACTTTTATTAGGAAACAGATTCTGAGCCCCTTAGAAAATAAACTGAAGCAGCAACAAGGATCACAGAGTAAAGTGAAGTCTTAAAAAAGTATAATTTCCTTAGAAAAATGTCATCATTAACATTTGGTAGACTATACATAAACGCATTCCATATTATCATATGAACACTAGAGTTCATGCTCATGTCAGTATCTTATTTCTTTACTCACTTCTTTATGAATGGAAAAAAAACTAATATAAACACTTGACATGACCACATAGTAATTTCCTAAGGTTGGAAATGTCACTACATCTACTGTTTGAGAGAGCTATGGTTTATTTAATAATATTAGTGAAACTTTCAAAGGCAAAGCACTTACCACCTTCCCTCTCTCTAACTCTGTGAGTGTGCACATTTTTGGCCTTATTGTGACCTGTGTCACTGTATTTGTTTTCAGGGCTATCAGATCTCCGCAGCATTTTGTTTGGTGGTGAAGGATCTGCGGCGTCTCGCATCTTTTCATGTCTGTGATCACCACTACTGGGGTGACTCTTTGATGAATACTTAAGTGCCTGTAAAACATCACCCCCCCCAAAGAATAAAGAATTAAAACTTTAAGCGCAATTCCTTAAACTAATTTAAAAACAAATTTGGAGTATTTACTGTTTTATAAATTTATCATTAAAGTTGAAACTTCTATTTTCAATTCTGCCCTTATTCAGGAAAGACCTAAGTGCTTTAAAAGTTACTGTAAGACTTGTGATAATATCAAACTTAAAAAATAAAAAGCCAGGCGTGGTGGCACACGCTTATAATCCCAGCATTTGAGAAAGGAGGATCAGTTTCTTGGCTAGCCCAGCTACTTAGTAAAGCCCTCTGCAACTTCGTGAGACCCTGTTTCAAAATAAAGAATAAAAAATTGGGCTGGGGTGTAGCTCTGAGGTAGAACGCCCCTGGGTTCAATCCCCAGTACCACAAACAACTAAAACTTTTTCTGAGACTAACTGAAGTTTAGTGAAAAATAAACTAGGAACTTATTACTACTCAACCAACTTCTGTTCCACATGCACATACATCACTGTAGCTACAAACCTATGGATAAAACAGGCAGTTTCTTCATTGCTCTGATTCAAATAAAGCATTTCAGATACAGCTCTTTCAAGTGTGTGAGATTAAAATTTTAAGCTATAATATTAGTCAAAATAAACTGATAAGCAATGTTTTTAATATACCATAACAGAAGTTACTGAAATGCCTAAAAAAAAAAAAAAGATTCAGTTTTATTCTACGCCCATCTAAAGACAACCAGAATATACCAGTCTTTCACAATGGATAATTATGTTTTAGAGGCAGATTCCTTAGAATTTTACTAAAAATTGAACCCAAGGTTATTCCACTTTTTTTTTTTTTTTTGGTAGTGATGGTGGGGCGGACCCAGGGGCTTTCTACCTCCAGGCGGCACCCCCAGCCCTATATTTTATATTTTATTTGGAAATAAGGTCTAAATTGCTGAGAGCCTCACTAAGTAGTAAGCTATACCCCCAGCCCTATTTTATTTTGAAACAGAATCTTGCTAAATTACTCGGTACTGGCCTTGAACCTATGATTTTCCTACCTCAAGCTCCCAAGGGGATTACAGTCTGCTCCACACATGCTGGCCTGGGTGGGTTTAATCTTTAATATGTATAAATGCATGAGGACATGTAATGCACTGGGGCTTTAAGTCTGACATAGTGGCTTAAGCTTGTAATCCTAGTACTTGGAAGGCTGAGACAGGAAGATCACAGGTTCAAAGAAAGCTTCAATAAGTACTGAGATTCTCATCAACCTAGTGAAACCCTTTTTCAAAAATAAAAGAGCTAAAAGTGTAGCTCAGAGGTAGAAATCCCAGTACAAAAAAAAAAAAAAAAAAAGGCAAAGCTATACACAATTTATGCTAAGCAGAGATAGATCAGGTTAGAACCCTGCTCTCTTACCAAAGGGATTATATGCAGAAAGTTTTTGCTTCTGTTATCTGATAGTTACTAACCATTTATGAGGCTTCAATTTTTAAAACTTTACAATCAACAAGTGCAGCAATAAAAAGGAAGCTATATGCCTAGACCTATGTTAGAATGAATTGGCCACAACCTGAAGATTTAATTCTTACTCAACATCTTTCACTTGTAATTAATTGCCCCAAAAACAATATAGGAAGAAAGTTTACAACTGACTTAAAGGCTGTGAACGACTCAGCTATCTTTCCTAGGCCTCTCACCTAATTTTAGATACTTTTTACATTAATTTTCAGTTTCCCAATACGATAGATAAATATGCCTCCGAAGTCACCTATCACTGCATCCCATCGATTCCTTCACACTTAAATAACCGAGTCAGGTCTTCCGGGGTGCGAATGATTTTCCCTAAAAAAAAGATGGAACTTCCTCCGGTCACCTGTCAAATTAAGTCACTGAACCTTGCTGGAGAGCGCTAATGGAACCCAACATCACATATTCTGGGGGCCCGCGGGGCTGGTTTCGGGCGTGTTGCCCCGAAGGGCCTGCAGGGACTTCCGAAGCCTGCGCTCGCGTAGCAGTCCCTCCCTTCCCCCTCGGCCTCTTCCATCCCTCCGCCCCGGCCTCGGCCGGTACCTGGTAGGGCTGCGAGTCCCCCCTCCGGTCGTGACAGCTGAAAAACAGGAAGAAAGGCAGCGACGTGAGACATGGCGGGGAGGGGAGAAGAAATCGGTGCGCTCGCCGCCCCTCCCCGCGGAGGGTCCAAACGTACCGGCGGCCCCCACGCGCCCGCGGCCGGCTCCGAGGGCAGCGCGCCCGCCCCCGGCCCCGGCCCGGCCCCGGCCCGCCGCCCCCCGCCCGGCCCGGCCCGCCGCCCGCCGAGCCCGGGCCCAGCCCGAGCCCGGGCCCCAGCAGCTCACAACAAAAATGGCGGCTCGGCCAGCTCCGACGAGCAGCAGCACCCCCCGCGCCCCGCCTGCGCCGCGGCCCGCCGAAACGAAAAGACGATTTACCCATCACTGAGTCTCTGCTGTTTCCTCGCATACATTACCATCAATGCCCGGCTGTGAGCGCGCGGCGCGGAGGGGCGCGGAGGCGGCCGCGAGCGGCGGCGGCGGGCGGGCGCGCGGCGGCGGCGGCCCCGGCTCTCGGCCCGGCGCCTCGGCCACGCTCAGCGCCTCCCGTTACTGGCGCCGGCGCTCCCGGGCCATCTCCCTCCGCCGCACGGCGCTCACCCCGGCCGGCCCGCGGCGCCCACGGCCCGGCGGCAGCGCGGACCCGGGGAGGGGCCGCAGACGCGTCCGCCCGGCCGCCCCGGAGCCCGGCGCCCCCCGCTTCCCTTCCTGCGCTCGCCGCCGCCGCCGCCGCCGCCGCCCGCCGCCCGCCGCCCGCCGCCGCCTGGTCCGCCGCCCGCCGCCGCCGCCGCCGGTGCCGCCGCCGCTCCACCAACTACATCCGGGACCTCGGCGGGCGCCTTCGGGCGCGCTCGGCAGTTTCCGCCGCCCCGCCCCCGCGGCCCGCCCGCCGCCCGCCGCCCGGCGAACCTCGCTCGCGGCCTCCGGCCTCCGCGGCGCGGCCTCCGCCGCCGCAGGCTCTCGCGCGGGCGGCCGCGGGCGCTCAGGGGCGGCCGCGCGCGGGCGCCCGGGCGAGGCTGGTCCCGGCGGCCCCGGGCGGCGCAGGCTGGCGGCGGGCTCCGCGCGGGCCGCGGGGCGTGAGGGGCGCCATCGCCGGCCGGCCCAGGCTGCGGCCGCGCGTGCGCCCGGCGCGGGCTCGAGCGCGCGGGACGGCGGCCCCGGAGGCTGCGAGCCGGTTGGCGGCCGCGCGGGCCGGGAGCCGCCGCGGCGGGCCGAGCGGGCAGGAGGGGCGCCCGGGACCCCGCTCGAGCCTTCCACCTTTTTAAGTATTTTCCCCCCCCGCCGCGCTCTCCTCGCCCTCTCTGGTTCCGTTTTTCTTTTAGTTCCACTTACAGGCAGGCGTCCCCCAGTGCGGGAAAAATTCACGTGGAGGCTCTGGGTGTGAATAAAGGCATAGGGTGTGCAAGATCATTATTGCTGCAAATGTGACCTTGTGCGCCGCGGTCGGCACTGTGGAACCCCGCTCGTACATACTGAGCCTTGACGGTGGTGGCAGGGTAGTTTATTTCTGCCCTGGATTCTTTGTAAGGGAACACTTATTTTTTTTAATACAGTAAACAAAGTTTACTATATTTATGTGCTTATCAGAAAAAGGCAAGATACAGCCGGGCGTGGTGGCGCACGCTTGAAGTCCTACTACTTGGGAAGCTGAGACAGGATCACAGGTTCGAGGACAGCCTCAGCAAGCAGTGAGACGCTCCGCAACTTAGTGAGAGCCTGTTTCCAAAAACAGAATAAAATAGGGCTGGGGGTAAAGCTCAGAGGTAGAATGTCCCTGGGTTCAGTTCCCAGTACCGAAAAAAGAAAAGAAAGACAATACAAGTCCAAAGAAACTACCCCTTCAGAAAACAATTACCAAAAGGTAATTATTTGGTATTTAACTAACTGCATTGTACCTAGGCCATAGAAGATAGAATGGTGGGGGGAGGGGAAAGCCCTGAAAATACATCTGATTAAAAAAAATTACATAGCTTTGTCATATCCACCTGTCAATCGTTAGGATTATTAATATTTGTGAAGACTGAAGTCTCCTGAGTGCCCACTTAAGCTGTGACCAAGAAAAAATGGACAGTGTCTGAAATTACCAAAAACTAGTGTCTTAAGTGCAGTTTATACATTTTTATATCAAATAACGAAAGACAACCATCAGATTTCAGGAATGTGGATGTAGCTCAGTGGTAGAGGAGGTGCTTAGCATGTAGAACACCCTGGGTTCAATCCTCAGCACAGACACACACCCAGGTTAGATTAGAAGATTTCAAAAAGTAGTATGTAAGTCCTATTAAGTAACTTTGAAGACTGGTAGCAATATTCTATTTCTTGTTTAATAACCAGATGTCTACTGAAATAGCCATATCCCATTTGATCACAAGCAGCAAACGGGCTGGGCTCTGAGGAAACATTTCGGGTGTTATCCAGTTGATTCTCACTATTCCATGTCTGCAAATTCACCTACACAAAACTTGTAACCCCAAGGTCAATACACACTCCCAGCATTCACAGACATGGGCCAAGCAGCAGAATTCCAACTTGCCTAAGGCCTGTGTTCCCAGCTGAAATTGAGCAAGACAATACTTTGCCTTACTTCAGCTCAAACTTTTCACCGAATATTTAGTGCCATGTTTATCATATTTGTGTGCTTTTTGCAGTTTTAGAGACAAGTCTGTGGCACGTCTTGAGGAAACACATATGCTAGGTTAGTCTCAGCAATGTTTGTACTCTTGGCCATGAAGCTCCGTAGAAATGAGTCAATATATTATATTGTATCTCAATATATCAGTATATTAAAATCAGTATCAATATATTAAAATGGTATCTCCAAACAAACACATAAAACAAGCTTACGCATGATCGATGAAACGGTAACAGGAACTTAACCTTGTATCTATCCTAGGGGCAGTTATATAATCAAGATGACTACTAAATATAACTACCACATATAACAAGAATCCTCTGCATACTAAAATACACACCTTTGTTATACTTGGTTTTTAAAATGACTCGTCTAGGTAGGTCCTTTGAAAATACATTTGATCCTCTCCTCCTTACCTGTCTAAACTACAACCTTAGTTCACTACAGTATATATCAGCAACAGAGCAGTTGAACCTAACTGGAGAAAAATACAGCCATGCTAACTTTGAAATTAGTTAATGTGCGTCTTTCCACAGGCTACATTCCCCTAATACATTTACTTAGCTTTTTTTCCTTTTGTTTCCCGCATGGTTTATCTTCTCATCATCCATAAGATCCTTGCCAGGATCTATTCTTTCTTGCTTCTCTTCCTTCCTAATGACAGTTCCTTAGTCTCCTGGCCAGTTCCTCATTTACCAGCCTCTCAGTCCTGGAGTGCCCCAAGATTCAAATGTCACAACCTGTGCTCTGTCCTTCTCCTTAACCCAAACCATCTGGATCTCCAGCTGAATGAAACACACACTTGACTCTCCAGTCCACATCAGCCCCTTACACACCAGACTCATATTTAACTAATCTGTATAGTACTGCCTGATCTGTAACAGGCATCACAGACTTTATCCAAAACCATAGCCGGGCGTGGTGGCGCACGCTTGTCATCCCCGTGCGTGGGAGGCTGAGACAGGAGATCACACAGGTTCGAAGCCAGCCTCAGCTGCTTAGTGAGGCTCTCAGCAACTTAGTGAGACCCTGTTTCCAAATAAAATATAAAAAAGGTCTGAGAGTATAGCCCGAGGTAGAAAGCCTCTGGGTTCCACCCCCAGTACCATAAAAAAAAAAAAAAACCCACAAAAAACATACCTTTCTCCTGCTCAAGTCCCCTCCCGTGAAGTGGTGACGTTCTTCTACTCAAGACTAAAATCTTTGGAGCATCTTAGTTCTTTCATTCTTCACATCAACTCCATTAGCAAGTGTGCTGGCATTACCTTCAAAACATATCCACAGTACGACTGCTTACCAACTCCATCATCTTACACCTAGACCATGGCAAAGTCTTGCTAGCTAATCTTTCACTTCTGCTCTTGATTCCTCAGTCTTCTCTCACAGAGTGATCCCTTTAAGTCAGTATCATTCCTATCTTAACATCTACCAATGGCTTCCCACTAAGTCAAGAATGCTACGCAGGCGTGGTGTGTGCCTATAATCCCAATATTTGGGAGGCTGAGACAGGAGTGTCGCAGCTTTGAGGCCAGCCTCAGCAACTTAGTGAGGCCCTCTTTCAAAATAATACAGGCTGAGAGTGTAGCTTAGAGGCACAGTGTCTCTTAGTTCAATCCCCATTACCACCCCCCAAAAAAAGTGAAGCCTTCAAGCAAGTCTATGGTTGTGAAAAGGACTTCAAAAGCTTTGTGGCAATTTCCAAAGAGCTTCAGAATAAGGTTGTATTCCCTGAACATTTCACCAACCTCTTTTCATTTCTCTTTTTTTCTCGCTTTGCCTTCCTCTCACACAGTATAGTACATTGTTCAAAGTATGGGTTTAATCTTGTACCCGATTAAGATGTGTGAGTACAATGCACCAATAAAAATTTTTAAAAAATTAAAAGCTGGGCATGGTGGCGCACGGTTGTAATCTCAGCACTTGGGAAGCTGAGACAGGATCACACAGCTTCAAAGCCAGCCTCAGCTACTTATGCTCTCAGCAACTTAGTGAGATGCTGTTTCCAAATAAAATATAAAATAGGTCTAGGATTATAGCCCAGAGGTAGAAAAGCCCCTGGAATCCACCCCCAGTACCACCCAAAATAATAAATAAATAAATAAATAAATAAATAAATAAAGTTAAAGAGTCGGACCGGGTATGGTGGTGCATGCTTGTAATTCTAGTACTTGGGAGGCTGAGACAGAAAATCCCAGGCTCAAGGCCAGCCTCAGTAACTTAGTGAGACCCTATTTAAAAAAAAGAAAAAAAAATGGTTGTGGGTGTAGTTCAGAGGAAGAATGCTTCTGGGTTCAGTCCCCAGTACTACTACTACTACTACTACTACTACTAATAATAATAATAATAATAATAATAAATTCCATAATATAGAACACTAGCTACATCACTGACAGACTAGTAGTGGGAGCTTTGGCAAACTGTCAGAGGTACTGCTTCCTAACTTTGCCTGATAGGGTATAGTGTTATTTGTGAAAAGTAAATGAAATTTTGTAAATAATTTAATGGCACCTGGCACATATATGCTCCATTACTGGTGATGATTATTCATTTATTCAAAAAAACAAACATTACTGAGCAGCTCATAGGAGCATAGTATTAAGCAAAATTATTTGGGCCCTATTCTTATGGAATTTATGTTTTAACTAATTACAGTACCTAACTAAAATGAGAGGTTTGGGATTCTCAGGTTTGTGGATGTATGGTGTTCTCGAGGAAAAATAGGACTACAGAAAGAAATTACTATTTAGAAAGGGAGTAAAAACCTCCAGGATACCATGATATCACTATATGATGTGTCTTTCTAGGCAGAAGTAATGCAAGTAATGTAATCAACAAGAGATTGTGTGAAAGTAACTTACTGACTCATATACTGGTAGTAGAAACAAGTGCTAGATTTACCAAACTGGAGTGTGTGTGTGTGTGTTACTAGAGATTGAACCCAGCGGCATTCTACCTCCGAGCTACACTCCCCCAGTCCTATTTTCTTATTTTTTATTTTGAAACAGGGTCTCACTAAATTGCAGAGGGCCTCACTAAGTAGCTGAGACTGACCAAGAACCTTCAATCCTCCTATCTCAGCCTCTCAAGTACTGGGATTAAAAGTGTAAACCATCATACCCAGTTAAACTGGCCATTTTTTAAAAGTCCTTCCAAGGAATGGACACTAATGTTTAGCCAAGAGTGAAATCTATACCCTAACTCCTTTGCCTCCAACAAAATTTCAACATAAATTAACCCCACTTTTCACTTTTTCAGTACCTCTAAATAATTATACTCGGCTGCAGACTAAAATCATAGATCAGACTAATTCTACTACAGTCTATGATCAACAAAATCAGATGAACCCTTGGTAGAGCCAGGCAATCTTAACATCTTTCTTAACTCTTGCTACCCATTCCAGCAAGTTTTACAAACTTTCATTCTCCTCAAACCTGTCTCCTTCACTGTACCACCTTCCCTTCACTTTCAGAAGATAATATTATACCCTTCCTCCCTAGCTGAAGACACCAAGTGAAATTTTTTTTTCTACTTCCAGCGATGCAAATCTACTAATCCTTCTATTTACTCAGTAAACATTCGTGATTGAGCACCCAATATGTGCCGAGAATATATTGGTGAATAATACAAACAAAGTCTCTGTCCTCCTGGATTATATATTCTAGTAGGAAAAGATAGGCATAAAATAAGTATCTGACATAATTTTGAAAACCGTAAAGGCTACAGAGGACAGTGGGGTAAACAGAACTGCTGGACTGAGGGGTAATATTTTTAAATAGATCATCAAGCAGGTGACATTTGAACAAAGACTTGTGAAGAAAAAGCAAGCTGTATTGGTGTCTGGAGAGAAGTGTTTCTGGTAAAGAAAGCAGCAAGCACAAAGGTCTTGAGCCAGGAATGGTGTGTTGAAAATCAGTAAGGAAATCTATGAACGGAGCACAGTGGCACACGCCTATAATCCCAGGACTTGGGACGCTGAGACAGGTTGATCACAGGTTTGAGGACAGCCTCAGCAAGTACTGAGACTCTTATCAACCTAGTGAGACCCTGCTTAAAAATAAAAATAAAAATGGGGCCAGGGTCATATTTTGGAGGTAGAATGCCCCTGGGTTCAATCCCAGTGCTACAAAAGAAAAAAAAAAAAAAAAAAAAAAAAAGCAATGGTTGAAGGACAGTGACTAAGGGGAATAATGTTAGGAAATCAGGTCAGATAGGCTACAGGAGAGGGTGGGCAAACACATCATGAAGGAGCTTATGGGCCATTAAAAGGTCAACTTTTATTCTAAGTGAGATGGGAATCTATTGGAGAGTTATGAGCAGAGAGAATGCTGACAACTGTGTTGAGAATAATCTATATGGGAAGGAAGAATTTAAAAGAATAGTTAGGATGCCACTACACCATCCGTGTCTTAAAGGTCACTGTTAGGCTAGAGTTAGGTCTCATATCAAAGGCCATTTTCTTCACCAGGACTTTCTTCCCACCCTTCCAGTTACATCAAATTATCAATTATCCCTTCCTTTTTATATTTAAACTCTCCCTTTCATCTGCATCACTCTCACTGTTTCCTAAACATATCTGAATCCAGTCTTTTAAGAAACCTTTCTTGAGCCCAGGCATGGTGGTACACCCTTGTAATCCCAGTACTTAGGAGGCTGAGACAAGAGGATTACAGGTTCTCAGCTAGCCTCAGCAATTTGGGAAGTCCTCCACAACTTAGTGAGACCCTGTTTCAAAATAAATAATAAAAAATCGAGCTGGGGATGGAGCTCAGAGGCAGAATGTCCCTGGGTTCAATCCCAAAAACAAAACCAAAAAATTAATACTAAAAATACTAAAACAAAAAACTCTCTTAAACATGTATTTCCCAAGTTACTGCTCTATCTCCTTGCTTGCTCCACTGAAACTGCTAGGTCTAAGTTTTGTCTGTGGTACCTCACTGGTTTTTTCCTCACTGCCCCATTCAAATTTCAAATGACTGAACTCTGCCGTCTGCTCCAATCCATTGCCAAAATAGATTTTCCCAATATGGTGGTTCTTCAAGAGGAAGGACTAATTCTTCAGTGGACATTTGGGAATTTGAAAATGCAAGGCAATACTTTTTGGTTATCACTTATGTTTTTTCTTTTTTTTTTTTTTGTGGTACTGGGGTTCCTGGAAGCCCTTCTACCTCCAGGCTACACTCCCAGACCTATTTTATATTTTTGAAACAGGGTCTCTTAAGCCAGCGCGGCTAGCTTCGAACCTGCGCGATCCTCCCATCTCCGCCTCCCAAGTGTGGGGATTACAAGCGTGCGCCACCACGCCCGGTGTTCACTTATGTATTTTTGGTATGACTTGAGGTTGAGGGGTGCTGTATATGTTTTAGTTGTCAAAGGTCAAAGATACAAAACATACAACAATGTGCAAGACACTCCTTTACATAAAAGAATTGTCCTACTCTAGCTTGGTGTAGTGGGACATGCCTCTAATCCTAGTTCTTAGGAGGCTGACACAGGAGGATTGCAGGTTTGTGGCCAACTACAGTAACTTAGGGATACCCTATTTCAAAACTTAAAAAATAAACCAAGCATGGTAGCACACGCTTGTAATCCCAGCATTTGGGATTACAAATCCCAATGAAGATTGCAGTTCATGAACAGCCTCAGCTACTACTTAGTGAGGCCTTTTGCAACTCAGTGAGACCCTGTTTCAAAATAATAAAAAATAGGGTTGGGGGTGTACCTCGGAGGTAGAATGCCCCTGGGTTCCATACCCAGTACTGAGAAAAATAATTAATTAAAAAATAAAATAAATAGTTCTGGGGGTGTAGCTCAGAGGCAGAGTACTCTAGTACCAAAAGGGGGGGGGGCAGTGCTGGGGGTATAGCTTGGAGGTAGGCTGCCCTTGGGTTCCAATCTCCGGTACCAACAAGACAAAAAGAAAGAAAGAAAAAAAAATGTAACCAATAAGTAAAAGAATAAATCTCATAAATTATAAAATACCTTGAGATGAATGAAAAATAAAACAAAAAATAAATAAATAAAACAACACAGAATGCAGAAAGCAGTGCTCAAAGGAAAACCTATAGTTTCAAATGCCTCCCTCCCCCAAGAAAAGATCTAGGGCTGAAGATATAGCTCCACTGTGGAGATTCCTTACAAAACTGGAAATAGATCCACCATATGATCTGGCTGTACCACTCCTGGGTATTTGTCCAAAGCTATTGAAGTCACATATGTATCAGCACAAATTGTAATAGCCAAAATATGGAACCAACCTGTCTCCATCAACAGATGAATGGATTGCAAAATTATGGGAAATACACACAATGGAATTCTACTCAGCTATAAAGAAGAAAATCATGTCATTCACAAGAAGACGGAAAGACCTGGAGAAAATTTTGTTAAGTGAGATCAGCCAGGCACAGAAAGAGAAGGGACCTATGTTTTCTGTAATATGCACAAACTAGGGAGTGTTAGGAATACCAGAGGGACTCCAGATAATGGAGGGGAAACCTCAGCGAAGCTAGAATGGAAGGATAGGAGAGGAAGAAGGCTGAGGTTGAGTAATGGAGGAGCTACATTCAAATGTGTAAAAGTATGAATATAGCATGGTCAACCTGGACATTCATTGTTGGGGGGGGGGGAAGCAGGGGGAGGAGAGGGCACCAAGCACAGTCTGAATGTATGCCATTTTTAGTATGTTCCACATAAAAATAAAAAATAAATGAAAAAGATTGGTGACTTTTATGTTATGTGAATTTTACCTCTGTTTAGAAAGCAACAAAATCAATTGCTCTCTTGACTACTTCCCCATGGCTCCTCTGGATAGGTATGGGACTCCCTGGAAGCAATGATTATCTCCAGCTCTCATCTTTTTCTCAGAGTACCAGGCCTGAGTATCTTACTGCCTACTTGCCTAACACTCCACATATGTGTTTCAAATGCCTACTTGAAACAAAAACTGAGCTCATTTCCTTGCCTTTCAAACTTGATTGTGTTAAATGTTTCCTATTTTGTTAAAGACTAAGGAATCATTGAGGAATTACTGCGTGTTAGAACTAAAATAAGTGCTACATCCATTAATTCATTTAATCCTCACAAAACTTCAAACATTATTATCTTCTTTTACAGTGAGAAAACTGAAAGGTAAATAACTGTGGGAATCACACACCTGGTAAGTAAGGTTGACATTGAACAAAGTGTCCTGACTTCTCAGAGCCTAAATTTTTTTGGTACTCATTCTACCTCTGAATTCTACACAAGCTCTATTTTACTTTTTATTTCCAAACAGAGCCTTACTAAATTTCTCAGGGTCTTGCCAAGTTGCTGATGTTGGCCTCGAACTTATGATTTTCCTGTCTCAGCCTTCCAAGTACTGGAATTACAGGTGTGTGCCACCAGGCTCAGCTCAGAGCCTGTGTGTGTTCTTAATGATGTGGCAATACCATCTACCTTATTAAAAACACCTAGGAGTCATCCCTGTCACTTTGCTCTTTTATACACCTTATCCAGTTCATCATTAGGTTCTGTTAATTCAGCTTCCTAAACACTCCATCCAGTTGCTCTTATCTGCTACCACCAGCCTTACCCAAGCCACAGTGACCTCTAAATTGAGTTTTCCATATTCACTGAGAACAGCCTAATGAAAAAAATTCTTAAATATAATTTTATATCTCAAAAACAAGTAATTTATATTATTCTCTTATGCCCAAGGAATGCTTTCAAATATTATGGCCACATAGAAGTCTTTAATGAACTTTAAAAAGGAGAAATTGGTAAAAATATTCTTCATATCTCAGTGTGATAAAACCTGAAAGCAACCTTTATTTCTAGATGGTTTTTATTTGTTTGTTTTATGCTTTTAACTGCTCAGTCTCTCTAACACACTTGCCTTAATTTCCTAATGATCTTAATATGTATGTCAATGATGTTTCCAATATCTTGACCTTTAGCTTTTTGGCCACTTTCACTGTCTCTAAGGTTAGAGCTTCTTACTAGTTACAGGAAAACGTCAATTGTATATCTCCCCTTCTCTGACCTTCACCTCCTACTGTGTGGCTTACCCCTCCAGATCCCTATTTCATAATAATTCTTCAATTTCATCAGAAATTCCGATATGTTTATCCATTCATTGTTTCACTGTCACCTGCCTTTATTTCCTCTCTCACACTGCTTTAAATTTCATAGCCAGTCAATGATCATTCCATTCCATAGTCCCTTGATTTCTTCTCCTGATTTAATATACTAACCAGGAACATCATTGTCCAAATTAGTGTTTATCTATTCCACTTTTGCTCCTATGTATCTGAACTGGACCAGAAGAAAAAAATGCATGCTAAATTCATGAACATATGTATCATGTGATTTCAAAATACTGCCAGGTAACCTGGACATGGTTGCATGCACCTGTAATCTTTGTACTTAGGAGGATGAGACAGGAGGATCACAGGGTTGAGGCCAGCCTCAGCAACTTCAAGAGATCCTGTTTCAAAACAAAAAATAAAATAGGGCTGGGGGTATAGATTGAAGATCGAATGCCTCTGGGTTCAACCTTGAGTACAAAAGTTGAAAGAAAGAAAGAAAGAAAGAAAGAAAGAAAGAAAGAAAGAAAGAAAGAAAGAAAGAGAAAGAAAGAAAGAAAAGGAAGGCAGGCAGGCAGGCAGGCAATAAAATGGTATGTTCTCCAAGTTTATTAACTCTTCCTGTATTAGTCTGCTTGGGCTCTTATATCAAAATATCATAAACTGGATAGCTTATAAACAATATAAATTTGTTCCTTACAGTTCTTGAGTCTGGGAGGTCCATGATTAAGATACCACAGATTATTTCAAGGGCCTGCTTTCTGGAATACACACAGTACCTTCATACCTCTTTTACAAAGACACTAATGCCAATCATGAGGCACTCCACCCTATGAAGTAATCACCTCACACAGGCCCCACCTTCTAAGAACATCTCTTGGCATCAGAATTTCAATCTATGAATCTGGGGGGACATAAACATTGGACTATTTTATATAAGTCTCTCCTCCAAATAACCAACACTTTGACTCCCAGTCTTACCCTCAGTGATGATTCTTTTTTTTTTTTTTCCTGGAGGAAAGTAAAGCAATTAGGAAAGACCTTCTGCTCCTACATGTATCTCCTGATCAGCATCTGGACTCATATACTGTATTTCCCAGCCTATTAATAGACACTGGCCATGCATACTCTAGGTTCTTATCTAAAATCAACATCTTTGCTTGTCTGCGGACTGCAGCCTGTGAGGAAAATCCTGCTTTGTTTTTGCATGGCCCATGAGCCAACAATAGTTTTGACATTTTTAAATTGTTGAGTGGAAGAAATAGAGACAATGTACTACCCACAAAGCCTAAAATATTCACTATATGCCCATATATATATATATATATATATATATATATATATATATATATATATAAACTTTGCTGATTCTTCTTTTACCTACTTGGTATTGACACAGCAAATTTTCCTTCTCTCTCTCCTACATTCACCAATATTGCCTCCTTACTAGAGCATTTATACCAGCATTTAAACATCATTTCTCCCAGTTTTAGAAATGGGTGGTAAAACTCTGAGCCACTTCTCTTGCTAATTATCATTTGATTTTTTTGTTCCCCATTGCAACCCAGTGCCTTTAGATAATAGTCTTCAGTTGGTGTTTTGAATTCCTCCCTTCTAATTCTTACTTGAACCTATTCCAACTAGGCTTTCCCCCATTACCAAAATAACTGCCCTTGTCAGGGCCATTAATAGCTTCCATATGGTCTTTCTAATGGGTGGTCTTCAAGTCTATTATTATTGACCTATCAGCAGAATTTGACAAAATGAATCGCTCCCTTTCTTTAATGTATTTTTCTCACTTAATTTCTAGATTGCCACACTGTTTTCTTTGCCCTGCTCATACCCTCTTTACTCTATGGCTCAGTCTGACTTTATCCATCTTATGGTCTTTATCATTTCATATCTTTAAAATATACCTATTTGCTGACAACTCTCAAGTTTATATATAACCTCAACTTTTTTCCCGAAATTCAGATATAAGTGTAATAAGTGTAATACATTCATATATAAGTGTAATACATCATTTACATATTATATTTACTGTCTATCTCCTGTCTGCAAACATACGGTCCATAAGCAAAGGAATATCTCAAGCATGCAACTCATCATTGAAGGCTAATAAATATTTGTTGACTGAATGAACAAACAAGTGAATGAAAAATTTAGCTTGTCAATTTTTTAGTTACTATGAAATAATTCTATGTGTTTGTGTGTGTTTGTGTGTGTGTGTGTGTGTGTGTGTGTGTGTGTGCACACATTCACAGGCATGCATTCTGGAGATTGAACCCAGGATCTCACACTTGCTAAATATGATCTACCAATATGAGCCCCACAATAAAATAATTACTAGAGCAGAGAAAAGCCAAACTTCAGATTAAAGATTGTATACAAATTAAAAAACTAGAAGACTTTGTGCAAAAACGTATGAGTTGTGAATGCAACCTGATCCCAGGGGAAAGTTCAATCAATACACATTATTTACCACATAAATAGAACTGAGAACAAAAACCACACGATCATACCAATAGATGCTGAAAAAGCATTCGACAAAATCCAACACCCATCCATGTTAAAAAACACTAGAGAAAATTGGGTTGGAAGAAACATATTTCAACATCATTTAAGGCAATATAAAATAAACAATAACCCCAAAGACAACATCCTATTGAATGGGGAAAAACTGCAAGAATTTCCTCTGAAATCAGTAACAAGACAAGAATGCCCACTATCACCACTCCATTTCAATATAGTCCTCAAGACTCTTGCCACAGCAATAAGACAATAGAAGAAAATCAAAGAAAGTCAAATAGAAAGAGAGGCATTAAAACTATCCTTATTTGCAGATGGCATGATCCTTTATCTAGAAGACCCAAAGATCTCGACCAAAATACTACTGGAGCTGATTAAGCAATTCAGCAAAGTTGCAGGATACAAAACCAATCTAAAGAAATCAGTTGCTTTTCTGTATGCCAACAATGAATCCACAATGAAAGAAATAAAGAAAACAATTCCATTCACTATAACTTCAAAACCAATAAAATACCTAGAAATAAACCTAACCAAAGATGTAAAAGACCTCTAAAATGAAAACTATAAACATTAAAGAAAGAAATTGAAGAAGACCTTGGAAGATGGAAAGATCTCCCGTGCTCGGGTGTAGATCAGAGGTAGGATGCCCCTGAGTTCAATCCCCAGCACCACACACACAAACACAAAAGTTAAAAGATTACAGAAGCTGGATGTGATGGTGTACCCTTTCAATCCCAGTACTTAGGAGGTCAACAGGTTAACACACAGCCTCAGCAATTTAGCAGGTTTTCCACAATTCAGTGAGACCCTGTTTCAAAATAAAAAATAAAATAAGGATGGGAGTGTAACTCAGAGGTAGAACGTCCCTGGGTTCAATCCTCATTATCACACACACACAAACAAAAGATTGTAGAATTATGAACTATAATATAAAAAGTATAAAGTTCTAGATTTAGAGAAAAGAATTATAACACACAAAACAAGAGTGAAATGAATATGTAGGCTATATTAAGAGCTTCTAAAATTAAGGTGTTGTTCAGTAGTAGAACACTTGCTAGCATACACAAGGTCCTGGATTTGAGCCCCAGAACTGAAAAAAAAAAATGGTCTTAAAACTTTTTAGTGTGTGTATTTGTGTGTGTGTGGTACTAGAGACTTAACCTAGAGACATTCTATCTCTGAGCTACACCACCAGCACTTTTCATTTTTTATATTTGAAACAGGGTCTTACTAGGTTACTGAGAGTCTCAAATCTGTGATTTTTCTGTCTCAACTTCTCAAGCACTAGTATTATCGGCATGTGTCATTACAACTAGCTCAAGTCTTAAACCTTTTAATTGTCAAATTTTTACAAAGTGTCATTATAATAAAGTTTTATAAAAAACAAACAAGCCGGGCGTGGTGGCGCAAGCATGTAATCCCCGCGCTTGGGATGCGGAGACAGGAGGATCACGCAGGTTCAAAGCCAGCTGCACTGGCTTAAGAGACACTGTTTCCAAATAAAAAAGTATAAAAAATAGGTCTGGGAGTGTAGCCCGGAGGTAGAAGGGTTCAGGAACCCCAGTACCACCAAACAAACAAACAAACAAAAACAAACAAAAATGTTCCCCCAAAAGACCAATAACTCAATAGAAAAATTGGTAAAATATATAATAGATTATCTGGATTCAACCCTCAGTAACACAAAAAAGAAAGAGAAAAAATACAAATGGCCAATAATAAGTGTTCAGCCTCACATATAAAACAAATGGCCAGGAGTGTTGGTGAATGCCTGCAATCCCAGTAGTTGGGAGCTGAGACAGAAGGATCCCAGATTCCAGGACAGCCTTAGGAACTTAACGAGACTCTCAACAACTTAGCAAGAACTCGTTTAAAAATAAAAAAAAAGAAATAGGGTGGAGGATTTGACTTGGAAGTAGAGTACCTTTGGAATCAATTCCCGATAACAAAATAAAATAAGAAATAAAATGAAAATGAAAGTCAGCTTTAGGATAGACTGAGTACCTATATTTACCTCTTTTTTATTTTTAATTTTTTTTTGGTAGTACTGGGGTTCCTGGAAACTCATCTACCTCCGGGTTACACTCCCAGACCTACTTTATATTTTTATTTGGAAACAGAGTCTCTTAAGCCAGCGAGGCTGGCTTCCAACCAGCGCCATCCTCCTGTCTCTGCTTCTCAAGCCAGGGGATTACAAGCGTGCTTCACCACACCCGGCTATTTACCTCTTTTGTAAGGTCTCCTTTTATTTTTCTATTTCCACAGTGTAAAAAAGGAAAACAATCTTTTCTATGAAAGTTACATGATCACATAGAGATGGCAGACTTCCAGTCTGTGATTTTTGTACATGTGTCTATATGTTCCACTCCTGGATGTTCTGATTTTATGTTTCTTTTGTAAAATCTGCCCAGTAAAAACTAGCCAACCAGATTAGATTGTAAAAGCCATACTCCAGACAATAGCAACTGCATAGTGTTGGTGGGGTTAGGAGATAGAGGCTGAGAGGCTGCCTGCCCAGTTTGCGTGCATCTTTCTATGCAGAAGTAAATTGCCTGCCTTGCTGAGTTTCTTTTGGTTTCCTGAGTTTTTTCTTTCTTTATTTGCAGCTTCCCTGAAATTTATTTCTAAGTACATACCTTTTGTACATCCCATCAATATTATCTTTATTTTACCAAGAAAAAAACTAAGGCCAGCCGTGGTACTTGCCTGTAATCCCAGTAGTTAGGAGGTCAAGACAGGAGCATTGTAAATTTAAGGCTAGCTTTAGCAACTTAGCAAGACTTGCAGAAACTTAGATCCTCTTTAAAATAAAATTTAAAAAAAGGGCTGGGGTGTAGCTTGGAGGTAGAATGCCCCGAGGTTCAATTCAGAGGAAGAGGAGAAAGAGAAGAAGGAGGAGGAAGAGAAGGAGGAGGAGGAGGAGGAGGAGGAGGAGGAGGAGGAGGAGGAGGAGGAGGAGGAGGAGGAGGAGGACTAACGCACAAAGTAGTTAAATTACTAGGCCAAGCCGGGCGTGGTGGCGCACGCTTGTAATCCCAGCATTCGGGAGGCTGAGACCTGAGGATCGCGGTTTGCGGACAGCCTCAGCTACTTAGTGAGGCCCTCCGCAACTCCGTGAAACCCTGTTTCAAAATAAAGAATAAAAAATTGGGTAGGGGATGTAGCTCAGAGGTCGAATGCCTCTGGGTTCCATCCCCAGACCCACAAATATAAATAAATAAATAAATAAATAAATAAATAAATAGAGTACTAGGCCAAAGCCAAACAAATAGTAAAAGCCACAGAGCTAGTATGAATTCAGCAGCCTGTTTCTAGGAAACTTAGAAGTATTGTAGTATAGTACTTCACAGAAGTACTATACTACAATACTTCTAAATTAATTAAAATAGTTTTCAAGTATAATCTCGGAATAGTCAAGACCTTTTCAAAGGAACTATGAAGTCAGAATTTTTCATTAGAATAATAATGCATCATTTAGTATTTTCACACTTTTTCATGAGTACACAGTATAGTCTTCCTGAGGCTACATGGTATGTAATGTTGCAAGAGACTAAATGCAGAAGCAGATAGGAGAATCCAGCTGAATTCTATTAAGTCAGATATTAAACAGGATTATAAAACATGTGAACAAAGCCACTCTTTTTTGAAAGATATAGCTATTTTTACAAAATATGTTAATGTATAATTATTGTCCTTTTAAATGAATCATTTAAATTTTTCTCAGATTTAATTTCTAATATGATAAATACCAATAGATAAAACCTACTTAATCAAAAGCTCCTTGGAGTCTTCAGTAGTTTTTAAGAATGCTAAAAGGCTGGCACAAACCTCTAATCCCAGTACTTGGGAGGCGGAAACAGGAGGATTAGATTTGAGGCTAGCCTCAGCTTGGAGGTAGAATACTCCTTGGGTTCAATTCCCAGTATCCTCACTGAGAACACACACACACACACACACACACACACACACACACACACACACATACACGTACAAAGTTTGAGAGCCACTTAATTAAAGAATTACTTACCTTCAGAGAACTGAGATCTGGGTCAATTAGGCATCTACCCCCTTTTCTATTTCCTTCACATACTCAGAGCATACAGCATACTCTGTGGGAATCTGTGGCTTTTTCTCCAAGAATAAAATCTCAAGAAGGGTTCTCTAGACTAGAGCAATGTTTTCCAAAGTATGATTTGGAAGAACATTTGAGATGGTATGAACATTTGGTATGGAAGAACATGAGTGACCGCCCATCTCCAGTCGCTAAGCACAACCCTGGCTTGTTTAAAGCCTCCCCCTCCCCCCAGAAAGTCTGAAGATGTAACAGGCTTCTTTCTGCTAGAGACAGGGAGGACATGCTTATCTAGGGCCAGCAGGAGGAATGTCCTGGATGACAAAGGAGAAATTGGTGTTTGTAGTCTGAGGTGCCTGCTGAACCACCTGATTCTGGTTTCCATTTAAAAATACTGATTCTTTTGTGTGTTTGGTACTAGGGATTGAACCTAGGGACATTCTACCTCTAAACTCCACCCCCAACACTATTTTATCTTTTATTTTGAAACATGGTCTCACTAAGTTTCTAAGGGCCTTGCTAAGTTGCTGAGGCTGGCTTTGAACTTGCGATTCCCGTCTCAGTCCCCAATTACTGGGATTATAGATGTGTGCCACCACATCTATCTTACAATACTGACTTTTAAGTTTCCCTTTAAAATAAATTTAATTGTCAAAATTGAGTTGATTTAAAGAAAGGTATTACAAAAGTGTTAGATACCTGAGTACTGCAAAAAATTAAATTGGAAAAATATGAGAAACACTGCTCTAAGGCAAATCGTTGATCTTCTGGGGTCAGTCTTTGATGCAGGTATGGACGGGGTCTTAAAAAAATTAGTCCGAATTCAGGTAACTCCAGTCTGACCCTTAGATGGATGGTGATAATATTTACACAACAATGTAAATGCACATAATCTCCTGAACTGTACAGTTAAAAATGGTTTTCATTCAGCAGAATAAAAAAAAAAGCCATGTGAGGAATTATTATCCACATACTTTAAAATATAGTCCTGTTACCTAGTTAGAGACAAGCAGATAGGGTAGGCTGGGGTGGACTTGAAGCAGAGCTATCAGAAGGCTAAACCCTCTGTGGGCCTCACTTAGACCCTCGCCCTGTGGGAAGAGGCAGGACAAGCTGAGTTGGTAGGGTGTTCCACAGAAAAGACAAATACCACAAGCAAAATGTGCATGAGGAAAGAAGAAACCGTCCAGAGGAAGTGCAAGACTCACTACTACATGTGTAAAACTCCACTGGTTTTTGACTTCAGAAAGTGGCCCTTATTCTCTGAAATGTAAGCTCTTCCCCTCTCCTTTTTTTTTTTTTAATCAAGGGCTTCTTTACTTTTTAAAATATACTTTTTTGCCGAGCATGGTGGTGCGTGCTTGTAATCCCCGTGCTTGGAAGACTGAGATAGGAGGATTGCAAAGGTTCGAAGCCAGCCTCAGCTACTTAGTGAGGCTCTCAGCAACTTAGTGAGACTTTGTTTCCAAATAAAGTATAAAATAGGTCTGGGATTATAGCCCGGAGGTAGAAAGCCTCTGGGTTCCACCCTCAGTACCACCAAAAAATAATAGATAAATAAATAAATAATAAAATATACTTTTATTAGTGCATTGTAATTATACATCATACTGAGATATAGAGTGTTAGGAATATATGTTCATACAACACCTGGTGTGTTTCCCTCCAGATCCTACCTCCTCCCTCCCCTTCTCCATACATGTCATTGAGATTGGTATTGATAACTTCATATACATACATAACATTATTTAAACTGTTACCTTCATTACATCTCTGTTCGCCCTCCTGCACTAAACTCTCTCTATAACTCCATTTAGAAACACTACTACTTTTTTGACAAAGGTACTAAAAGCATACACTGGAAAAAATCAGTCTTTTCAACAAATGGTGTTAGGAATACTGGTTATCCATTTGTAGAAGAATGGAATTAAACTTCAACCTCTCAACCTGCACAAGGTCAACTCAAGATGGATCAAAGACCTGGAAATTAGATGAGAAACTTTGCAATTACTAGAAAAGGGCATAGGACTCCAACATATAGGCACTGGTAGAAACTTCCTCAATAAGACCTCAAAAGTTTAGGCAATTAAAATGAGAATTAATAAATGGTATAGCATTAAATTAAAAAGCTGTGTACAGCAAAGGAAACCATCAAGAGTCTAAAGAGAGCCTCCAGAATAGGAGATGTTTGCCAGCTACCCCTGACAGAGGACTAATATCAGGGCCTTCTTTACATGCAGACGTCACTTTTCTAGATAAAACTCTTATAAATCCTCCATTTTTTGTATGAATTTTTTCAGAGTAGCAAATACTCAGCAGAAATCATCATCTGCTAACAATCTGACTATATATCACATTGTAAAATGGAAAATTAGATATACATTACCATTAACACGCAAGATACTAGCCAGTAGCAGGGCGTGGTGGCACACGCTTGTGATCCCAGTCTTTGGGAGGCTGAGACAGGAGGATCAAAGGTTCACAGCCAGCCTCAGCTACTTAGTGAGGCTCTGGGCAAATTAGGAAGACCCTAATTCAAAATAAAGAATAAAAAATAGGGCTGGGATTATAGCTCAGGGGTAGAATGCCCTTGAGTTTCATCCCCATTACCACAAAAACAAAGAGATACTAACCAGTCCCTGTTCACAAACCCTCATATTCTATGTATAATACAACACATGATAGTTGTATTACTCAAACAGTAAGAATTAGACTGATGGAATATTCTTCTAGGTTCCCATTTTATGCTTTTCTTTTGCCATCCTGATAATACTTCAAGAGAGTGGGCTGAAGCCAAAAAGGAAGAACTGGGGCCCTGTTGTGCCAGGAAGTTACTCCAAAACAGAAATATCAGTTATCCACCTACACAATGACGTGACTGCACAGGACCAGAGAATTGCAGTGCTACAAGGACACTGATCAGACCCTACTTATTCAGATTCCTGGCTTAGCCTGATCATTTTACAATGCAGACTTACCTCCGTAAACTTATTTTTGCAAAATAATTGTTGGGGCTATAAAAAACCTTAAGTCAATGGAAAGTGATTTTTAAAAAAAAATATTTATTTTCTTTTAGGATTGAACCCAGAGAATTGTGCATACTAAGAACACATTCTACCACTGAGTTACACTCTCAGTCCAGGAAAGATGATTTTTATGCTGATTTTTAATTAATTTCTTTTTTAGCCCTACTGAGGACTGAATCCAGAGACTTTCTACACCCCTCAGCCATATATATGTATTTTTTTTTTCAATTTTGAAACAGGATCGGACTAAGTTGCTGAGGGCCTAAGTTTCTGAGGCTAGTTTGAAACTTGTGATCCTTCTGTCTCAACTTCCCAAGTACTGGGATTATAGGAGTATATCACCACACCATGCCCGGCCTGGAATTTTTTATATTTTTATTTACTTTTTACCAAGATTTTGCAATTAATTACTCTTTTCTTGTGAGCAAATGTTTATTTGCTTGCTTGATTACTATTTTTATAATATTCATTCGAACCTGCAAAACCGGCAACATTTCTTAAGAAAGAGTTTAGATATGGAAGCAGCTCTTTAATCTTTCCGGGTTTGGTGTCTCTTGCTGTTCCTCACTGCTCCCCAACATGCTGTCTTCTGTCCCAAATGCCACACCCACTGAGGGAGCCTTTGTCCTTGATTGAGACCTGGAACAGCTGCACTTTTCCAGCCTCAGAGAGCATTGGGAGGAAACTGTCTCAGGGAGAGTGCCTTTGATTACCTTCTCCTTTAGGATCCCCCTCTCCTGCTGGGTCTGGAAGCTAAGAACGTAAGCATGTTAGACAAGTGCTCTATCACCGAACCCTAATTTTGTTTTTTTTATTCTTGAATTGTTTTGCCAATGAACAGTGTCACTAGGTTATACAACTTTCCAGCTTCTAAGTGCTTATCACAGCCTTTTAAGGAAAGGCAAAAGAAAGGCCTGCACATGGTTTCTTGGGGGCCCTTTTATTCTGCAAACTTTTACAGATCATACCTATTTAGAGGTCTTTGTTAAAGCAAAATTTGCTTATCAATAGTGTGTGTGTGTGTGTGTGTGTGTGTGTGTGTGTGTGTGTAGAATCCTAGAGATTTCTAATATTCTCTACTATGTCTTGTTTAAATAGGGTTTCTCAGCCGGGAGTGATGGTGTATACTTGTAATCCCAGTACTTAGGGAGGCTGAGACAGGAGGATCCAGGTTCACAGCCAGCCTCAGCTACTTAGTGAGGTCCTTCACAAACCTGTTTCAAAATAAAGAATAAGAAATAGGGCTGGGGATGTAGCTCGGAGGTAGAGCTTGCCTCTGGGTAGAAATGCCCCTGGGTCCAATTCTCAGCACCACACACACACACACACACACACACACACATAAATAAATAAATAATATAGGGTTTCTTTGGTTCTTGCAGCTATTATTATCCATCATTAGCTCTTCTTTCTTTATGGACTCTAAAGTTCCATACAATTATCCTAGGATCCTATTTTGCAGAAACTTCTAAACAGGCACTTCAGGAGTTTGGGCTATAATTCAAGTTACAATGAAATTTTCAGGTACTGGTTTTTCATGCAAGGTTGGAAGAAATATGATAGCTCTGCTCACAAATGTTCAGTATTTGCTAATTAATCAAGATCTTGTCATTTGGGGATGATGTGACTTTTGTAGGAATATTTTTGTAAGCCCACTCTTGGCATATATTACGTACTTTATGATGCGTTCAGAGCTGGCAGCGGAGGCCCTACAGGGCACAGGCAGGCTGGTGTGTGCCCTTGTAGCACAGCACAGCAGGGGTATATGACTGCATTGATCCGGCTCCAAATTTGTATAGTATTGTCTTCTTGCCAGGTGATCCCAAACTGTACGTTAGTACAGAATTCTTTACTTTTAAAATGTCACTCTCCATCTTGTTTTCTACTTCCTATCATTACAAAGTTTACCTCTAGAAAAAGGAATATATATTAACTATGTAGAGAAAACAAGCTATCTTTTTTTTTTTTTTTTTTTTTTTTTTTGCGGTACTGGGGATTGAACCCAGGGGCATTCTACCTTCGACCTACACCCCTAGCCCTATTTTTTCTTCTTCTTTTTTTTTTTTTATTGGTGCACTGTATTCATACATCATAGTGGGATCCAGCCCTATTTTTTATTCTTTAGTTTGAAACCCCATCTCCCTGAGATTTGCAGGGCCTCACTAAGTAGCTGAGTCAGGTCTGAAACCTGTAATCCTCCTGTCTCAGCCTCCCAAGTACTGGGATTACAAGTATTTGTCACATGGGTTAAAGTTAGCCGTCTTAAAACAACATTAAAAAATCAGATATAATTTACAAACTTCTAAAATAAAATTTTGACATTTTTCCCATAATTACTTTTATGTTTGGAGGAATAGTGACTTGTTTATATGGTGAATAGATTTACTTGTAGAATAACACAAACATAAAAGGCCCTTTCACAAAGAGGCATTCTCCCAGTATCTTTCTTTTGTTTTTTATTTTTTTGTAATGACAGAACAGAATCTAGGGTCTTACTAAGTCATCTTGCTAAATTGCTGAGGCTGGCCTCGAACCTGCAATCTTCCTGTCTCAGCCTCCCAAGTGCTGGGATTACAGTCACTTTCCATAATCCCTATCTTTCCTTTTCTTTCATAGTGGAATCCTTGATTTTCAGTGGCCTTACTTCTGTTCAGAAAATCATTGTATTTCTTCACTTCCCTTGTACTTTGATGTAGCCATGTTTGTCCAGTATAATAGGCAGAATTAGTTCGTGCGACTACCAGGAAATGTGCTTATAGAGAAAAGGCTGTTCTATTTTCTTCGTCCTTTTGGCTGCAGTGTGAATATGATAGCTAGAGCTTGAATAGCCATCTTGCACAATGAAGTAGAAGCCATGATAGAGCAGGAAATAGAAACCTGATTTCTGAATACCATGGAATGGTGTAGCAGCTCCAGAGAGACTATTCCAGATCTTTTAATGTCAGGGAGAAATAATCTGCTATTTTGTTAAACTACTGTAATTTTGTGTGTGTGTGTGTGTGTGTGTGTGTGTGTGTGTGTGTGTGAGAGAGAGAGAGAGAGAGAGAGAGAGAGAGAGAGAGAGAGAGAGAGATATCTTTGGGATTGAACCTAGAGGCATTGTACTTCTGATATCCCCAGATCTTTTACTTTTTTGTTTTGAAAGGGATCTTACTAGTGTACTGAAGGTCTCTCAGCTGTAATTTTGGATTTTATGGCACTCATAGTTGAACCTAATACAAATTGTCAAGCTCTCAAATATAGAGATCAATTGTACCCTTTTGAAAACACCTTGTTGTACTCTAAATTGTTTAACTCCAATGAATGGTGACATCTTTATATAATAAACTGAATAATAAGCCGGGCGTGGTGGCACATGCTTGGAGTCCCTGCGCTTGGGAGGCTGAGACAGGAGGGTCACGCAGGTTCAAAGCCAGCCTCAGCTACTTAGTGAGGCTCTCAGCAACTTAGCGAGAGCCTGTTTCCAAATAAAATATAAAATAGGTCTGGGAGTATAGCCTAGACATAGGAAGCCTCTGGGTTCTACCCTCAGTACCACTAAATAAATAAATAAATAAATAAATAAATAAACTGAATAATGTCCCCATAGCAAATAATAATAATACAGTTTACTCAAATTTTTCTTGCTATACCGGGCATGGTGGCACACACTTGTTATCCTAGCATTTGGGAGGCTGAGACAGGAGGACTGTGGTTCGCAAACAGCCTCAGCTACTTAGAGGGGCCCTTTATAATTCAGTGAGACCCTGTTTAAAAAAAAAATAGGGCTGGGGATAACCAGCCCCAGTACCCCCCCACTATAACTTTCTCTTGTTTTGAAGCAAATATTTTGTTTTTGACAAAAAATATAAAATACAAAACTCATATTATTGTAAATAAATTTTCTAATAAAAATTATTATAAGTAAAAATACAAATTAACAAATTTTTATCAAATATATGTGTTATTTTTGTTGTAAACCTCTAGTAGAGTCCCCAGCCCCTTCTCCCAGCATAGGGACCAACCTAGGGGTTCATGGATGGGAAACAAATGCTCTTCCTCTGAGCTACATCCTCAGCTGTTTTCATCTAACTTATTAACTCTGTGGTGTGTGTGGTACTGGGATTGAGCCCAGTGGTGCCCAGCCACTGAGCTGCATCTCCATTCCTTTTTATGTCTTATTTTGAAACAGAATTTTGCTAAATTGCCCTAAGCTGTCCTTGAATTTATGATCCTTCTGCCTCAAGCTTCAGAGTTAGGATTATAGGCATGTGCTACTTCACCTGGCTTATCCAGTAGTTTTTTTCTAATTTGGTTGTTTTCTGGGTTTTTTTGTTTGTTTGTTTGTTTGTTTTTGTTCTTGTTCTTGTTCTTGTTTTTGGTCCTGGAAATCAAACCCAGAGACATTCTACCTCTGAACCACACCCCTAGCCCTTTTTATTTTTATTTACTTATTTATTCATTTTGTGGTACTAGGGATTGAACCCAGGAACATTTTACCTCTGAGCTTCACCCTTAGCCCAATTTTGTATTCTTTATTTTGAAACAGGGTCTCACTAAGTTGCAGAGGACCTCACAAGTTGCTGAGGCTGGCTGTGAACCTGCAATCTTCCTGTCTCAGTCTCCCAAGTATTGGGATTACAAGCATGTGCTACCATGCTGGGTTTTCATTTTTATTTTGAAACAGGATCTTGCTAAGTTGCTAAGGGTCTCACTAAATTGCTGAAGCAGATCTGATCCTCCTATCTCAGCCTCTCAAGGACTGGGATTATAGACATGCTCTATCATGCCTAGCTATCAAGTAGTTAAATGAAGGATAATTTCAGAAAATTATCAGACTTTCAATAGGTAGCAAGTACTTTAGCTAAAATCATAATATAGTTACTAGTTGAAATGCAACCACCTCAAATCTTTTGTAGGACAAGGTTAGAATAAATGGCTTGATAGATCAACCTTTAAAAGCCTTAGAAAAATTCCAAGTCATCATTGCATAGGAAACATAACAGTAGAAGAAGCTGTGGTGCCTGCTACTATGCTTACATGAGGTGCACACAGCCCTGAGCTTTAGCTCATTCTGCCTGTGAAAGATGTGCAGTTATCCCTGCTCTCCTGTCTCACAAAGTTGAAAAATACACTGAGGTATGCAAAAGACCTTTGAAGAAGCACTTTACAAAACCCATTATTGTTAACATATATATTTGAATTAATATTTCCCTGTCCAGATTAATCCAGGTTATTCAAAATTATATATCAGTAAAGGAAATATCTTAGTTGGGAAAAGCAAAGCTCTCTGCTTTAGTAGTCAAACCTGACTTATCAGTGAATTAAAACAAAAAACAAGACTGGCTGGGCTTGGTAGTGAAAACCTGTAATTCCACTACTTGCGTGGCTGAAACAGAAGGATCACAGGTTCAAGGCCAGACTCAGCAACTTAGTGAGACCAGTCTCCGTTCAAAATAAAAAACAAGACCAGGCATGGTGACAATGCTTGTAGTCCCAGTACTTGGGAGAGTGAGACAGGAGGATCACAGGTTCAAAGTCACCTTGGCAACTTATTGAGGTGCTCAGCAACTTAGGAAGACCTTGTTTCAAAATATAAAAGTAAAAATAGGGATGGAATGTAGCTTGGAGGCAGAATGTCCCTGGTTTCAATCCCCGGTACCACAAATAAATAAAATAGATAAAATAAGTAAATAAAATTTAATGAGGTAGGGATGCAGTTCATAGGCAGATTATCCTTGGGTTAAATCCCCAGGATTCTCCCCTGCCACACACACAACTTGTTCCTTCATCTAATCAGAACCCACTGTGTCTGGTGGATCCCCTTAGTTCTCCTTCAGTCCTCTCTGGTCAAAGCTACTTCTATGATCCATCCCCTCTACAGGGTGCATGTGAACAGGACTGAAGAGGGGGACATATGATACTATTAGTCCAAGCCTGTGAAGTTCTTGATGCTTTCTCTTTCTCTTTCATGGAGCTAGGAATCATCTCAGGCCCCAGAACTGAGGGAGAACATTTTAGGAGCCCTTGAAAGGAAGCCACCTGACTGAAAGCAGGAGTTCTTTCAGGTATCTGAGACTCATAAAATTGTATACAAAAATTGAAGCTCCTTTTGTGATTTTTTCCCCTAGTTGGTTCATATCTATATTTGGTCTCAAAAGGGTCTTTGAGGGGGAAACAAGTTAAGAAATTCTGATTTAAGGCAAGGGGAGAAAAACCATGGACTTGGGTATTAACCTTCCCTCCATGTTTAGTACTGGCGGCAGTGTGCTTCATATTTAACATACACGACACATGCACAGGAGAGGACCCACACATGACAGATGGCTGAATCATTAGGCTAACCATTTCTTACATCTTTCATCTTCACATTCCCCCTGAAGGCAGATATTCTAATTTCCTTTGTGCAAATAGGAAATCTAAGAAGCAGGAAGCTCATATAAAATACCTCAGATTACACAGCTAGTGAAAAGGAGAAACTGGCATCTGAACCCAAGAGTTCAGCTTCAGAATCTGCCGTGCAATTGCATCTTAGCAACTTAGCAAAACCCTCAGTAACATAGCGAGGCCTTGCTTCAAAATAAGAAATTAAATAGGGCTAGAGGTGTAGTTCAGAGGTAGAATGTCCCTGTGTTCAATCACCAGTAAGACATAAGCACACACACACGCACACACACACACACACACACACAAAGATGATTATACTAAAGGAGGTGCAATAAAGAAAATAAAAAGAATTTGTGCATAGTTAAAAGGAGAGATAGATAGAAACAATACAAAACGTGAAGAGATGTGACCACAAGGGAGAAAGTAAGAAGAAAGGCAGGCACCCGCCTTGCGCTGTTTCTTCTCACTGCAGCCTCTCTTCACTTGCCACATGTAGCTCTCCTCATCCTTCCCCCTTCTTCCCCTGTTTTCACCATCATTGATATCTGTACTAGTGAGTTCTCTGTAAACCGGGAACAAACACTATTCTAAGCCCCTTATAGATTGAAGAGTTCATTCAGATCCCAGGAAACCAGGAGAACTAACTCCTACTAGCTACGGCTTCCCTGGTGCCATCACGGCAGGAGCTCTACAAGGCTATGTGCCCGCAGCAGCAGCAAGGGTGGGCTTGAACAGCAGCCTGTTGGATAGAGGTGACAATAGTGACCACTCACTTTTTCTTCTGCAGTCTCTCAAGTTTCTCAAAAAAAAAAAAAAAAGCAACTTCTATTGGAGCCCAGGAAAGGGAACCAGCGGTCACCACCCCAGTGGCAGCCCGTGACCCCCTGGGAAGCTGCCAAAGCCCATCTGCTGAGAAGTACTTCGTGATCATCCATCACAATCTCCCTCATGCTCAGCTTGAAACGGGATCTTAGGTTTAGCTGATTCATTTTCACAATTTTCTCTGATGAGCTTAAGCAAAAGGGACTCTGACTCAAAACCTGCAGCAACATAATCACGGGGTAAAATCTTGAAGAGTCCACATAGCCCCTATGTTATAGTTTACTTTGAAAATGAGTAACTATTAGACAAAAGAACAAATTCTAGGAGTAGCATATTTGTATACATATCTAAGATTTTGATAATTTTTTTTTTGGGTGGTACTGAGGGTGGAACCCAGAGGCTTTCTACCTCCAGGCTATACTCCCAGACCTATTTCTATTTTATTTGAAAACAGGGTCTCACTAAGTTGCTGAGAGCCTCACTAAGTAGTTGAGGCTGGCTTCGAACCTGTGTGATCCTCCTGTCTCAGCCTCCCAAGCGCAGAGATTACAAGCATGTGCCACCACGCCCGGCAAGATTTTGATAATTTTTGATAGATTGTGATAAAAAGCTTCCCACTCCAGGTTTTCTCAAACTAACATTTTTCTTTTTCCTTTCTTTAGGAGTCACTCTGTTAAGCTTCTTTCTTGTTAAATAGTATCTCAACTGTGGCTAAGTTTTTCTTTATTGGTAAATAATGTTTTTGTGTCTGTGGTACTGGTAATTAAATAAAATAGGTCTAGGGTTGCAGCTCAGAAGTACATGCCCCTGGGTTTAATCCCCAACACCACTGAATGAGTAAATAAATATGGCAATCATGGCAGGATGCAGTGGTACACACCTGTAATACTTGCGAGGCTGGAGCAAGGGGATCTCAAGTTCCAGGCCAGCCTGTGGTCCCTGTTTCAAAATAAAAAATACGGGCGCCATTTTGCCTTGCAGCACCAGACTCCAGAGAGGAAGGGAACTCATAACAGAGCTCAGAAACCAGAGTGGAGATACACCGGCCTCACGCCCGAGAAAGCGGCAGCAGTGCCTTACTGCTGGCGGCAGCGGCGAGTTCACCGGACGGCACCAGACCAACACACTCAACAGCCTACCAAGCTCCAGAGCGGAGCGGCGGACAGCGAGCTGAGGTGAGCCGCTGCGGAACAGCCGGGCGGGATTTGGCAGATTTCTCGGCGCAGAGAGCACCTAAAGCTCCCATGGACTGGGCTCAGTGCACCCTGCAGGGACCCAGAGTGGAGTTCAAAAACAGAAAAGAAATACGCCAGCCTCATGGCCGAGGGCGCGGCAGTGGCGCCATATTGCTACCGGCAGCAGCAGCAGCGAATTCACCGAGTCCACGACAGCTCCATCTGCACACTCAACAGTGAGTCAAATTGGGGCCCCTAGAGGAGAAATCCCAGTACTGTACTCCCAGGGACTTGACCCAGTGGGGGAGTGGTGGTGGCAGAGATATTACACCATAGGAAAATGCCCAACCTGGCACCCCCCAAGGTCTAAAGCAGCCTCGATTGACTCCCTGGATCTGAGACTCTGCGATACAACCCAGTAGAGGAGTAGTGGGAACTGAGATACCATAGTCTCGAGATCCACAGCACCTTATGTGAAATTGTAGTGACCCAGGGAAGAACCCAGAGAAGGCACAAACTTCCAAAATCATGGGAAAGAGGAATAACAATGGAGCAATGAATGCCCACAACCCCACAACATCAGAACCTGATAAAACAGAAATGCAGAGATTTATAGAAGATCAAATCAGGAAAATAACTGTAGAAATAATAGAGGTGTTTTGAAAAGAATTCAGAGAGAGCCAAAAAGAGATAAAGGATGCAATTAATGAAGTAAAGGCTTCAACTCAAAGCACAAACAACCGATTAGACCACATGGAGAATAGAATTTCGCTCCTAGAAGATGATCATTCAAAAAATGAACGCATAGTTTCTAATTTAGAAAAAAAAATCTGACAGCAGGAATCTGACATTGAAGAAATATGGGCCCATTTTAAGAGAGCTAACCTAAGAATAATTGGAATAGAGGAGAGAAAAGAAGGTGAAACCAAAGGGATTAACAATCTTTTCAAGGAAATAATAGCAGAAAAATTTCCAAACATAGAGCAAGAGGTCGATACACAGGTCCAGGAAACTTATAGAACTCCCATTAGAGAGGATCAGAGAAGAGGATCCCTACACCACATAATTGTCAAAATGACCACTGTAGAAGCCAAGCAGAGAATCTTAAAGGCAACAAAAACAAAGGGCCAAGTGACATTCAGAGGCAAACCAATTAGAATCACTCCAGACTTCCCAAACCAAGTCATGAGAGCTAGAAGGGCTTGGAGTAACATATTCCAAACTCTGAAAGAAAACAAGTTCCAGCCAAAAATTTCCTACCCAGCAAAACTTTCTATCAAATTAGATGGGGAAATAAGAAGCTTCCACGACAAACAGAAACTGAAGGAATTTATGTCTTCAAAACCAGCGCTAGAGAAAATACTCAAAGAGATTAACTACAAAGAAGAAATAGGTAACACACACCAGAAACAGAGAAACAAGATTTTCAATCCAACAGACAACTAAGATTGGTTATCTGTGGAGATTCATTATTTATGTTAGTCTTTTACCTATCTCTAAATTGTATTGTTTGCTTTTATTGTTGTTAATTTTTAGGATTTCTAGTTGGAATATTAATATACCTTCAGATATAGCATTTGGAAATATTTTATCCCATTCTATCAGTAACTTTTAACTCTGTTTACATTGTCTTTGGATATACAATATTTTTTTATTTTTTAGGGAGTTTATTTACCCTTTTGTTGCCTGTGCCATTGAAATCATATCCAAAAAATCACTGCCAATTTCAATGTTGTGAGGTTTTATGACCCAGATTTTCTTCTAAAAGTTTATAGTCTTAAGATTTATACTTAGGTCTTTTATCTATTTTGAGTTAATATTTGTAAATATGTTAGGTAAGGGTCCAATTTTATTCTTTTTCATGTAATTATTATTTTTCAACAATATTTAGTTAAAAGATTATTATTTCCTCCACCAAATGTTCGTGGAAACCTTGTCAAAAATAACTTGACAATATATGGAAGAATTTATCTCTAGGCTTTTATTTAACTCCAATGGTTTATATATCTCCCTCTGGAACAGTACTACACTTTTTCAATTATTATAGCTTTATATGGTTTGAAATCAGAAAATATACATCTTCTAGCTTTGTTCTTCTTTGAGATTGTTTTGGGTATCTAGAGTCCATATTCCATATCACGATAGATTTTTTTCTGAAAAATAAATAAATAAATGTATGATAGCTTCACCTAAAAAAAAAAAAAGAAAAGAAAAAAATATTCTCTGGTAAGAAAGAAAGCAAAAAAAAAAATATTGAACTGTTATCTTTTAGTCATCAAAAGCTTGGTATCAGACAAATGAAACTGTTTTGTGAGATTATCATCGTTAATATTGGATAAATTGCTATAAAACTAGATGTCAACCACTAAGCCAAGCATGGGAAGGAGGGATGGGGAGGGAACGGGGTGGGGATCGGGTAGGGGCTAACTGGGCGATGTGTGCATGTATGTCTACAAATGTATTTTCTTTATACCATTATGATGTATGAATACAGTGCACCAATAAAAAATAAATAAATAAATAAAAAATAAAAAATAAAATAGGGCTGGGGATGTAGCTTAGAGGTCGAATGTTCCTGGGGTTCAATTCCTAGCATACCAAAAATAAATAAATATACATATTTTCTAATATATATATCATGATATATATTTTATGAATATTATATATTTTATGGATAATATATATAGAGAGAAAATGTTAAAAAAAAGGAATAAGTGCTTCAGGGCTAAGACTTAAGGAAGAATAATAAGTCAATTTAGGCTTCATTTATAGCATGTAGTTTTTTAGAAAAACAGCATAAAAGTAAAGCAGTTCTATACTTAGAAGCTATTCTAGCAGTTGGGTATAGTAGGCATATAGTAATGTTTAGCACAGAAGACAATGATTTGTAAGAAAATCATCATATGAGCTTTGTGGGAGTGCCTGGTGAACGTTGAGAAGGGAGCCGGGCGCGGTGGCGCACACTTGTAATTCCAGCACTCAGGAGGCTGAGACAGGAGGATTACAGGTTCACAGCTGGCCTCAGCATCTTAGTGAGGCCCTCTGCAACTTAGTGGGACCCTGTTTCAAAATAAAAGAATAAAATCAGGCTGGGGGATAGCTCAGAGGTAGAATGTTCCTGGGTTCCATCCCTAGTAGCACACACACACACACACACACACACACACACACACACACACACACAAATAAATAAAAAGTTGAGATGAGAAATCAAAGTCCTTTTAGGTTTCAGAGAAATCATGCTTTCTTTATGAATGTAAGAACTTTAAAGCAGAACAGCCTAGCACAGATAAGTGTGGCTCTGAATTTCTAAAATGAAACAA
Organism: Muscardinus avellanarius; assembly: GCF_963383645.1. Taxonomy (NCBI): domain Eukaryota; kingdom Metazoa; phylum Chordata; class Mammalia; order Rodentia; family Gliridae; genus Muscardinus; species Muscardinus avellanarius. The sequence goes on from NC_137806.1 coordinate 150,332, forward strand.
AAAACTGGAGTTTAAAAAAATTTTTAAAAATGAGCCTTCAAATGGATAAGGGTTTATTTGGCTATTGAAAATGCTTTTTTTTTTTTTTTACTGAAAGGTCAGACTTAGGGCCCAAATGGAAAGGAATGTACTTCATTAGTACTCCAGGGAACTGAGAAAAAGAACCACCGCAGCTGCTTTTGGTCCTTCTCAGTAGCAAGCAGGGTTTCTGCCTAAGTTAACTATATCAGTGGTCTCAGCCTTTCAGAGGAAGGAAGTAAGGAGAATAGAAACTGGAAACCATTTAAAAAGTCATTTGTGTGGGAAGATGAGTTAGACAGCTTTAAGTGACATGTATGTTTATTGGCTTCCTTTGTACATAGTTTGCTCCTAATGATTGGCCTGGACTACAGTAAACTAGTTTGTACACCCTATATGGACCCTAAATAAATCTGGAATAAAAGAGTGCAAAGAACAGGACTCATGACTGTCCTGGGAGCAGAGTGTGAGCTCTGCAGGTCTGAGTCCTCAACAAAGATTTGTTAATAAAGGAATAAACCCTGCCCAGCTCCAGTGCATTCTGTCCCCTTTCAGTTTGGCAGGTACGCCACCATCTTGTTGACAGTAAAAAGTTACTGCCAAATTTTCCTCTCTGTAACAGGCATTAGCAAATGAGATGTGAGAAAGCTTGACAAACGCATGTTCTGGGCTTGTCTTTCTTGCAGCTGGGGACTCTGCCACCCCTGCTGGTCTCCGAGGGGTGAAAGAGCCATCACAGTCAATCCAGCCTCTCCAGATAAGTCTGAGCCTCATCTTGTGACTCTGTGTGGGGTGAAGACCCTCAAATTCCTGACTCCCAGAATTATGAGTGTATCACTGATCACTGCTATATTTGGGGAGTGATTTGTTATGTAGCAAAATGAAACTGTATTACTAAACAGTAGATGCCAATGCCTAGGAATGGAACCCAAGGACATTCTACCTCTGAGCTACACCCCCAGCCCTATTTTTTATTCTTGATTTTGAAACGGGGTCTCACTGAGTTGCAAAAGGCCTCACTAAGTAGTTGCAGAGGCTGCCTCGAACTGAGATCCTCCTGTCTCAGCCTCCCAAATGCTGGGATTACAATAGATACCAATTATTATTGCTCAAACAAAATTTGTTACAAGGCTTTAGCAAACATGTAGGCTTCAAGGTTGCTATGGTTTGAATGCGTCCCACAAGAATCCTGTGTCGGAAACTTAATCCCCAGCGCAACAGTGTTAGGAAGTAGAGCCCAGTGGGAAGTGTTAGCTCCGGAGGGCAAAATCTTATAAGTGGATTAAGGCATATTATAAAAGGGCTGAGGCTTCAAGTTTACTCTTGTTTTCTCTTGCACTTTCTTTGTACTAAAACATCAGAGTAGTTGAGACAAAGACTAGATGACAATAAAGTCTAAAATATTTATTATCTGTCCCTTAACAGAAAAAGGATGCTAAGTCCCACTCTAATACCTAGCACTATATATAATTCAGTAAATGTTAGTCATCGCCTTCATACACCAACATCATCATCATCATCACTGTTATTGCAGACCAGAAGATACAGGTGGAAAAGAATTTTCTCTTGATTACAGAGCAGACACCGAGGCTGGGGGTACAGCTGAGTGGTAGAGTGGTTATAAGACCCTGGGTTCAATTTCCAGCAAAACACACACACACACACGCGCACACACACACACGCACACACACACACACACACCCCTACAATTTATGGTAGTTTATTCTCTATCAAAAAACAATAATCTGGGAGCCAGATATAGTGGCGCACGCTTGTAATTGCAGCATTTGGGGGGCTGAGATAGAAGAATCGCGGTTCAAAGACAGCCTCAGCTACTTAGTGAGGCCCTTTGCAGCCTAATGAGACCCAGTTTCAAAATAAAGGATACAAAATAGGGCTGAGAGTATATCTCAGAGGTAGAATGCCCCTGGGTTCTATCCCCAGTACAGAAAAAAATGAAAGAACTGAAGAGGTTAGCTGATTTTGCATATTCATTTCATAAATGGCTCATAGAATTAAAAAATAACTAATGGCAGAATAGAATTAAAGTATATGAGCTCTGAATTGAGTTTAAATGAATCCATGGAAGTATTCTTATTATCTCTCTTCAAATTTAAAGCATCAACTCCTAACGTGTGTGTGTGTGTGTGTGTGTGTGTGTGTGTGTGTGTATGTAGTACTGGTGATTGGGCATTCTGCCTCTGAGCTACATTCCCATCCCTGTTTTTATTTTGAAACAGGGTCTCACTAAGTTGAGAAGGGCCTTGCCAAGTTGCTGAGACTGGCCATGAACCTAAGATCCTCCTGTCTCAGCCTGCCAAGTACAAGGATTATAGGCATATGCCACTACACTTAGCTTAGGGTATCTTTTTTTTTTTTTTTTTTTTTTTGGTGGTGGTGGTACTGGGGATTGAATGCAGGGCATTCTACTTTTGAGCTACAGACGTAGCTCTATTTTTTAGTTTTTACTTTGAAACAGGGTCTCCCTAGGTTGATGAGAGTCTCACTATTTACTAAGTCTGTCCTTGAACCTGTGACCCTCCTGTCTTAGCCTCCCAAGTACTAGGATTATAAGTGTGAGTCACCATGCCCAGTTTAAGGTGTGTGTGTGTGTGTGTGTGTGTGTGTGTGTGTGTGTGTGTGTGTGTGTGTTTTACGGTGGTAGTACTGGGAATTGAACCCAGTGGGCTTCTACCTCCAAGCTACACCTCCAGCCCCATTTTTTAGTTTTTATTTGGAAACAGGGTCTCTCTAGGTCGCTCACTACTTGCTCGGTTCTGTCCTTGAACTAATCTGCAATCCTCCTGTCTCAGCCTGCCAAGTACTGGACTTACAGGTGTGTGCCACTGCGCCGGTGTTGGGGTATCTTTTAATGTACTCACTGCTATGCATTATTTTCATCAGCATAGCTTCAAGTAGAATAACCTCTAGTAGACACCTGTCTTACCAATAAAGGATATATAGACAACATTTGAAACTGGATGCTACCAAGTCAAGCTCTTTGTTTTAGTAATAAGAAAACTCAGCACAGGATTAAGAGATTTGACTATGATAACACAACTAGAAACTAAGTGGTTCCTATCTCACTAAAATACAATTCCCTGTCCTAGCCATCAGCATGATTTGTGATTGGTGACAGTAAGAGAGGCCCTGGGAAAAGCCAGACTTACTAGAAAACACTTGTGTGCAGAGCTACCTCTCAGTGAATCAGATCACATGGTGTCTTGAACTTGTAGATCCCAGTCTCCCAGGGAGACTCCTAAAGGTAGCATCGTGGGAGAAGGGGTGTGGCTTAGCCAACTCACTACAAAAGGACTTGAAGCTACAATACACATATGTAAATAAAGGCATCCTACATTGTGGATTCGCAGTCTCTGTGAAGCCATGCTGCCTGTCTTCTCTCTGCTTATCACTCAAAATTTTTTCATCTTTTCTATTTCTTTTTCTTTTTTCTTTTTGTGGTACTGGGGTTCCTGGAAGCCCTTCTACCTCCGGGCTACACTCCCAGACCTGTTTTATATTTTTTTATTTGGAAACAGGGTCTCTTAAGCCAGCAAGGCTGGCTCTGAACCAGCATGATCCTCCTGTCTCCGCCTCCCAAGCGCGGGGATTACAAGCATGGGCAACCACGCCCGGCTCATCTTCTCTATTTCTTTCCCCATCAGCATTCCCAATGATTGTGATTGTGCGTGTGTGTGTGTGTGTGTGTGTGTGTGTGTGTGTGTGTGTGTTACTAAGGAATTAAATTCGGAGGCATTCTACCTCTGTGATATACTCCCAGCCCATTTTATTTTATTTTATTATTTTTGTTTTGAAACAAGGCTCAGTAGGTTGCTACATCTCACTAGTTACTGAGGCTGGCCTTGAACCTATGATCCTCTTGTCTCAGACTCCTAAGTACTGGGATTACAGGTATGTGCCACCATGCCAGGCTGATAGCTTATAGTATAACCAGATTATACTACTATAATTTTTTTACATGGTAGGAAGAAAGGTAAAATGTATGAAACATAAAAGCAGTATAATTGGCCCTACATCCTGAATTTCCATGATCTAGTCTTAAATATAATAATGTAATAATTTCCCCTATATACTTAATTTAATGATAACTTAAATAGAAAGCCTTAAGTTTTCTCTTTTAAATTTTTTTTTCTTAAAAATCATAGGCTTAGTTGTGATAGCATATGCCTCCCAAGTAATCCAGTATTTCAAAGGCTGAGACAGGAGGATTGAAGGTTTGAGGCCAGCCTCAGCAATTTAATGAGACAGCAATTTAATGAGAGCAACTTAGAGAGGTCCTTTTTCAAAATAAAAAATTAAAAAAGATAGCTATAGCTTGGAGGTCGAGTGCCCCTGGGTTAAAGTTTCCAGTACGTCCCTCCACCAAAGGCTTGCTTGCTGTATTATGCATCTCCTGGCCCAAGTTTTGGAGGAAAGAAAATTTAACAGGAAAAATAAAAAAGCAATTAAGCTTATTAATAAAAGGTAACTCTCCACGAAACTTGCTAAGTAGAGGATTAAGGTCATTTAAAGAAATAATCTAGAAATGTCTTTATGAAACTTATCAGAGGTTTAAGTACCTGAAAAGAAATTTGAAAATGTCAAAACGCTACTATCTAATTCTGCTTTCTTTTCCTAATATATACTTTATTACAAATAAAACAGTCCTCCCTTATTTTCAGTCTTATTTTCTGTGGCTTTAGTTACTTGTGGACTGAATATAGTAAATGGAAAATTTCAGAAGTAATTCACAAGTTTCAAGTTGCAGGCCTGAACTGTGTGATGAAATATTGCACTGCCCCTCCCTGTCCTGCCCAGAATGTGAGCCATCCTTTTGCGCAGTGTATCCATGGCATATATGCTATCCATCCGTCCATCCTCGGTTATTAAGATAACAGTCACTGTATTATAGTACTTTTGTGTAAATAATTCTTATTTTGATTAATAGTTCCAGAAGCATAACATTAGTAATGCTGGTAATTTGGATATGCCAAAGAGAATTCACAAAGTACTTTAAAAGAAAAGGAAAAATTTTAGACTTAGCAAGGAAAGGGAAAAAATCATACGCTGAATTTGCTATGATACAATAAGATCGGGAGAAACACCATATGTATAAAACATTTATTACAGTCTATAGTTATAGTTGTTCTACTTTATTATTAGTTATTATTAATCTCTTACTGTGCCTAATTTATAAACTAAATGTTATCATAGGTATGTATAGAAAAGAGCATAATATATGGAGGGTACTCCATTTGACTTCAGGCACACACCAGGAATGTGTTCACCAATACTTACCAAAGCTGAGGTCGCTGTTACAGGGCCTCCTGCTATTGCATATTCTCTTGGACCACTTCTCTTTCGGGATTCCTTCCCTCTCCTTCCCTTTTCTTCCCCTCCCTCCGTTCTTCTTTCTGTCAGGGCTAAAGGACTGAGGCTCTTACTTCCAGCTGTGGCGGTCGTTAATTCTACCAAAGGGCGTTTCGCTGTGGAGTAAACGCAGCTTCCTTTCTCCTCCCATGTCTAGGGACGCGCACGTACTTCTAGGTCGGGAGGAGTGGGGGCAGCTGGGAAGAGTTTTATTTGAGGCAAGTTTGCTTATCTGTATTTTCTCACTCCCTTTCTAGCGGAGGAGGAGATAGGAGTTAACATAAATAACAAATGAAAGTTTATAATTCACTGTTGGCAGGGCTGGGAATGCTCACGGGCAGAGTGCATTAGCATGCCTACGGTCCTGGGTTCCATCTCCAGCACCCACAAACAAATAAAAGATGAAAACTGCCAGCTCCTGGGAAGGCCAAGGCAGAGGATCCTGCTTGGCACGAGAGAGACCTGTAGTAAGGAACCTGCAGACTCCAAATTTACTTTCCTATATTCTTTTTTTTTTTTTTTTTTTTGGTACTGAGGATGAAACCCAGGCGCATTCTGCCTTCGAGCTACACCCCCAGCCCTGTTTTTTATTCTTATTCTTCATTTTGAAACTGTCTCATTGAGTTGCAAAGGGCTTCACTAAGTAGCTGAAGCTGTCCACAAACCGTGATCCTCCTGTTTCAGTCTCCCAAATGCTGGGATTACAAGCGTGCGCCACCACGCCCGGCTTCTTTTGTTTGTACTGAGGATTGAACCCAGGGACGTTCTACCTCTGAGCTACATTTCCAGCCCATTTTTAATTTTTAATTTTTTAATTTTTTTGTAGTACTGGGGATGGAACCCAGGAACATTCTACTCCCAAGCTACACCCCCAGTCCTATTTTTTATTCTATTTTGAAACCAGTTTCACTGAGTTGCAAAGGGCCTCATTAAGTAGTTGAAGCTGTCCTTGAACCGCAGTCCTCCCATCTTAACCTCCCAAATGTTGGGATTACAAGTGTGCACCACCACGCCCGGCTTTTAATTTTTTATTTTGAAACAGGGTCTCACTAAGGTACGGAGGCTGGCCTCAAACCTGAGACCCTCCTGTCTCAGCATCCCAGGTGCCACCACACCTGGCACTTTCCTATACTTCTAACCTTTTGTGGTCCTGCATATTTAACACTGGGGCATTCTACCTCTGAGCTAACTGCAGCACCTTCTTTTATTTTTATTTTGAAACAGGATATTGCTAGGATAATGAGATTCTCACTGCTTGCTGAGACTGTCCTCAAACCTCCTCCTGTCACAGCATCTCAAATACTGAAACTACAGATTATAGGCGCGTGACATCATGCCTGGCTTAGCTTTTGATTCGTGTGTGTGTGTGTGTGTGTGTGTGTGTGTGTGTGTGTGTTACTGTAGATTGAACCCAGGGGCATTCAACCTCTGAGCTATACCCCCAACTCTATTTTTTATTCATTTATTTCAAAATAAATAAATAAATGAATGAATGAATAAATAAAAGAGCCTCACTAAGTAGCTGAGTCTTTCTTTCCCAGCCTCCCAAATGCTGAGCTTTTGATTCTTAATGATTGTCCTTTTTCGCCGGGCGTGGTGGCACACGCTTGTAATCCCCAACCTTGGGAGGCGGAGACAGGAGGATCGTGCTGGTTCGGATCCAGCCTCACTGGTGTAAGAGACCCTGTTTCCAAATAAAAAAATATAAAATAGGTCTGGGAGTGTAGCCTGGAGGAAGAAGGGCTTCCAGGAACCCCAGTACCAAAATAAAATAAAATAAAATAAAAATAAGAAGATTGTCCTTTTTCAAAACAAAAGCAAACAATAATCACCCATTTATCATTTATTTTATGTTAGCTCTATGTTCATAGTCAACAATCAGAAGTCTATCAAGAAATTGCACTATACATGATTTTTCTATGGAAATAAAGTTCTGAAAATGTATACAGTTGTTTTCAATACAGTGAGGCAAATACTATTGTTAAGGTTGGGCTCCCCCCCCCCCCAGGAAACAAACTTAGATGAACACTAGTTCATGGAATGTTTACTAAGGAGTACTCCTGGGATCAGGCAAAAGGAGAGGTTGGGCAAGGAAAAGGTTTTGAGAAAAGCTCCCATCAGCCCCACAAAGCGCTCTAAACCTAGAATGTCACTTCAGGGCTGTCCCAGTTGAGTCAGAAGTGAGGTCAATTAGCCACTGGACATGGGCCACTTGGAAAGGGTGAATGATCTTGGGTGAGGAGCTTCTTTTCAGCTGAGGAGATTCCCAAAGGAGCCAAGAGCTGGGAGCCATCCACCTACAGCCTCCCATAGTTGTGGGACTGTTAGGGTTTTCACATGGGATGCCTCCTGGAAAAGTTCATAAACCGGCAATGTAGCAATGTTCAGAGATTAAATGATTGACTCAGGGATCTAATTTCATCAGTGACTAAGTTCACTGATGGATTAAGAACTCTAATGGACTCACAGGATGGTAACTAGAGGCAAGTGGGGTGTGGCTGGAGGAGGCCACTGGGGGTGTGGCCTCAGGGACAATCTCTGTCTCTGCTCTCTCTCTGTCTCTCTGTCTCTCTCCCTGCTTCCCAGCTTTCATGAGCTAACTAGCTTTTCTCTGCACACTCTGCTGCCATGGTATTTCAGCCTTGGAGCTGGCCAAACATGGACTAAACCTCTAAAACCATGAATTCAAATAAACTTTTTCTTCTCTAAGTTGTTCTTGTCAGGTATTTTAGTCACAGTGACAAAATGCTAACTAAAACAGTGCCCTAATTCCAGAAGGGGTTCTGGGCAGTAGAGTACAATGTCTACCACAATCAGAATGACCTTTGCCAGCAGAACACACAAAACTGTGAGCCTGAAAGGGGAGAAGTCACAAAATTCTGATAAATTCATCTTTGTGTCATAGACAGAAACCTTTGCACCTCGCATCTTGTCCATGGACAAACTCTGACTGTAGCAGTCAGAGAAAAAAGAGTTGAGAAGGAAGTCTGTGATCATTTCTCTCTCCTCCGAGTCTCTATCACCGTTCGATGTCTCTGGATTGGAACTCAGATAACCCCACTAGTCACTTCAGAGTAGAGAAAGAATTGGCTTTCCAGCTGGGACTGAGCAAACCCTACATCATGCCAGCATTTATAATCTTCTAGTTTATACCTGCCCTCAAGTTTCAACCCAATAAAGCCTCTCTCTTGCTCATAGTTAAGTCTTACTTACTGTCCTTCTGTGATGATATGAAAATACGGCCCATTTCCCTTTACTTCCCCCGTAGCCATTTGGTCCTGAGCCCAACACCTTTTAAGTGGAGTACAAGTCTCAAGGATTTCCTTCTAGTGTGCTTTTGGAGGTGAGATATCAAAAGTTGATATCATCTTCTGACATTATAGAATAATTTGTGTCAAACCCACAAAGATAAATCAAAGAATAAGGCAGAAACTTTCAAATAAAAGGAGTGATAACCTCCTTTTATGGTATGACAGGTAATATATTCATTTTTCCCTTCAACGCTTTATTTTGGAGTTTAGCTTTGTAAAGATGCATATCAGAACATAAGTCAGATTCTGTGACTTGTTTAGATTTAAGAACCTTTTACATTTACCTTTTTCTTGAAATCTTTGGTTTTGTGTACCAAATAACAATAAATCACTGCCAGGCATTTTAGTCTAACTAGAATAAAATAGGGCTCTCTGTGTACAATGGACAAGTAATTGGCATGAGCATGTTAGAAGATGCTGAATGTTAGAGTTCAAATTCTTTATTGCATTAGATACAAAATTTAGAGTAGCTGATAGACCTTTGGTAAGATACAAGACACAATGTTGAAGTCAGAAAGTTTTCTTCTATTTTGAATGGAATTTTTATTTTATTTATTTTGTGGTGCTGGCAGTTGGACTCAGGGGCATTCTAGCTCTGAGCTAGACCCCAGTCTTATTTTATTTCTTGTTTGGAAACAGGGTCTTGTTAAATTGCTGAGAGCCTCCTTTAAGTTCCTGAGGCTGGCTTCTAACCTAGGATCCTCCTGTGTTAGCCTCCCAAATAGGGATTATAGGCATGTGTGACCATGCCCAACTTAAATGAAATTTTTAAATAATGAGAGAGAAAAAAGTACACAGAACAATCACTGCATGGTATGAAATAGAGATAAAAAAGAAAGGGAATCAGTTAAAAGCTCATTTATTCTAAAGAGAATGCTTTAGATACAGCTACATACACATACAAGTGCTAAAATCCTTACTCTACATTTCACCTTAACTGTAAAAAAGAAACAATGGGCGGATGAACTAACAAATCCTCAAGCGAGTCCATCTGGTCTCCATTATCATGCAGCTAGCAGACATGAAAGCCAGTATCTAACTCAGCCCGGCATGATCTCTGAGTTCATGTTCTTTCCACCACCCCAGCCTGACTCCTAAAAGAGATTCCTGTGTAAACATCAAGAACTAGTTGCTGAGAAGGGAGAATTAAAAAGATAAAAGAAAATGCCAGTCATATTTTTGTGGGGCAACCGAATTTTAGAGGAATACATAGGGGAAAGAAACTGAAGTCTTTTGGTTGAGAACAGAATATTGGATTCTTAAAAAGAATATGCAATTTGAGGTCCCAAATACAACCTATGTGCGATTTTCTAAGGAGAAAGTTTATAGGTTGCATCCAATTTGAAAGATGTTTGTGATACCAAAAATGTTTAATTTTTTGTGCTAAGTCATTAGGCATGGAAGGCAAAACAGACAGAAAGTAGAAATCAGAGAAAACAAGGAAGGAAGGCAAATGAAACAAAAGTAAGGGGGTGGGTAGAGAGGTAGAAGAAGAAACCAAGGAGAACAAAGTGGTTCTTGCTGCTTCTTTCATAATTAATTTATTTTTTAAATATTGTCTCCACTTTTTTGCCCATCATTTTTGTCAGCTCAGAGCTGAAAAAACACCTACTAGCCTTGAGACTCAAATAAGTAATATCCAAATTCCAAAGAGACCTGGGACCTTCTTTTCCATCTTGCAGACTTGGGAGTAGATTTGAGATGTTAGTTAAGGTTCTTCTACCTCAGACAGTGGAACTGCTAGCACCATTCTTAAGATCTGCGTAGAGTTAGAACAGCCAATGTGGAGGGACTGAGCCACACCAAAGTTGAGTACGATCATTCCATCTGACTCAGTAATAAACGGTGTAGCAAGTTTGCTTAAAGTACATATGCTTTTGGGAGCTGGTGGTATAGCTCAGTGGTAGAATACACGCTTACCACTCATGAGGCTCAGTGTCCAATCATCAGCAACCCTTCCCCAAATAATAATAAAATGTGAAGTACGTATGGGATTTGAAGTTTAGTGAAATTCCAGGTTTTCTATCATGACAGGTATGTGAATAAATAAAAAAGTTTATTCTTGTAGAAGCAGTTAGCAGAGAAAGGTCTAAGTTCTTTCTCCACCTGAGTCACTGTAAGTTTCCTAATACTCTTCTTCAAACACAGAATACTTTGTCTCAAATTTAAATGTGACAAAATTATTACAAAGATGATTTTAGAATAGAGGACTCAATCTAGAATATACACAGAACTTAAAAGAAATTACACTAAAAAATCAAATAACCCAATCAAAAAATGGGCAACTGACATTTCACAAAAGCAGAGGTACAAATGGCCAATAGATATATGAAAGAATGTTCAGTATCATTAGCCATCAGGGAGAGATAAATCAAAACTACACTGAGATTCCATCTAACCCCAATCATCAAGAAGTCAAATAACAATAAATGTTGGTGAGGATGTGGGGAAATAGAAATTCCTATTTCCCTGGTGTACCCTATTGGTGGGAATGTAAATCAGTTCAGCCACTATGGAGATCGGTGTAGAGAGTCCTCAGAAATCTGGGAATAGATCCACTATATGATCCAGCTATACCACTCCTGGGTATACTTCCAAAGGGGCCGAAAGCAGAGAACTATGAATATAGTTCTGAGAATATATGCATACCTACGTTTATAGCAGCACAATTCACAATAGCCAAATTATGGAACCAACTTAGGTGTTTATGAACAGATGAATGGATTATAAAACTACTCAGCAATAAAGAACAAAATTATTATGTCATTTGCAAGAAAATGGAAGGGCCTGGAGAACATCATGTTAAATGAGATTAGCCAGTCACAGAAAGTGAAGGATCATATGTGTTCTTTAATATGTGCAAGCCAGGGAGTAATTGGGATACCAGAGGGACTCCAGACATTGGAGGAGAAACCTCAGTGGAGCCAGGGAGGTGGTCCAAATGAAGGAGTGGAGGAATACCGAGGCTCATCAATAGAAATACTACCATATGTGAATATACCGACATCGACCTCAGTGCTCTGTGTTGGGAAGGGAGGAAATGGGGAGGTGGGGCACCAAGTGCTTGTGTGCATGTTACGTCACTGTCAACACGATTTACATATGATGTGAGACTCTAATGTACCAATAAGAGCAAATTATAAAAAATAATTTTTAAAAAAGAGCCGATTTTAGAAGATCAATATTTTAATAAAGCCCTTTATAAAAAACACATCTATTCTTACTTAATTTTAAATTAACATAGCATACATAGATATACTGATGCATAAATAAGAAATAGGGGTTTCAGTTGATTGGTCAGAATTAGACTAGGTTCTGCTCCAATGACAGCCTTGAACTCTCCATGACTTATTTGTGGCTTGTGTTGCATGTCCATTCAAAGTTAACAGGGGTTTTGCTCCACAGGCCATAAGAGATTCCAACTGACACTGGATCCACTATCTTGTAATACTACCATCTCCGCAAATGGCTCAGGGGTGAAAGGCTCACAAACTAAGTCTTATTCACAGCCCCGCGGCCAGACCTAGCACATGGCCCCAGTCCATCAGCAAAGAGCTACAAAAGAGACGCATCCAAGATATGATGATTCTCGTAATCTACACTCACCATGTTATCTGGGAAAGAATCCATTATGTGCCCATTGTATCAATACTGCTATTGATTTGCTTAGAGTACATGATGAAAAGGAGCTGCAATGCCAGCTTGTACAGAGCTAAGCTTTGATACAAAATTAGTGAAAGCTATACAAATGTTTATGCTTTATGAGCACCAGAATTATTAGAGACCTCAGTAAAGCACAGATTAATAGGTTTCTAGTCCCAAGCATTTTAATGGAGGAACTCTGAGGAGCAGTTTGAGAGTTTGAAGTTTTGTATTGTATTGCATTGCATTTGTGGTACTGGGAATCGAAGCCAGGGGAATTCTACCTTTAAGCTACACTCTCAGGCCTATTTTTATTTTTTATTTAGAAACAGAGTCTCTCTAGGTTAATGAGAATCTCACTTGTTGCTGAGGCTGTCCTCGAATCTGCAATCCTCCTGTCTCAGCCTCCCAAGTACTGGGATTACATGAGTGTGTTACCAGGCCTGGCTTGGGAATTAATTAATTTATTTATTTATTGGTGGTACTGCGGGTGGAAACCAGGGGATTTTCTACCTCCAGGCTATACTCCCAGACCTATTTTATACTTTATTTGGAAACAGGGTCTCACTAAGTTGCTGAGAGCCTCACTCAGTAGCTGAGGCTGGCTCTGAACCTGTGTGATTCTCCTGTCTCAGCCTCCCAAGCGCTGGGATTACAAGTGTGCGCCACCACGCCCCGCTCAGGAATTTGAATTTTAAAAAGCACCTGAGGGGGTGTCAGCCATGGTCTTCAGGGTTCAATAAACACATGCTATTGGCTTCTGTCTTCTGACATTGGCACTTAGGGTTTCTACAAATGTGTGTTTATGTGTGTGTGTAAGGGAAAGAGAGAAACCAGACATGGTGCACACTTGTAGTTCCAGTACTTGGGACACTGAGACAAGAGGATCATAGGTTCAAGATCAGCCTCAGCAATTTAGCAAGGCTCTCAGTAACCTAGTGAGACCCTGTTTCAAAAATAAATGAATGAAAAATGAATGAATGAATAAATGAGCGAATGAATGATTGAATAAAAATAAATAACTAGGGCTGGCGGTGTAGCCAGCTAAGACGTAAAATGCCTCTGGGTTCAATCCCAAGTATAACATACAGAGAATAAATAGATAATGAATGAATGAATGAATGAATGAATGAATGCATAAACAAAAAAGAAAGAGTTTGAGAGAGAGGGAGATTTTATTTCGACAACTAAACTGCTGAGAATTAAATGGCTGATATTTCTACCACTCTGATCATCCTATGATAAAACCTTGGTGAAGACAGATTCCAAACTGCAGAGGCTCATGGAGAAAGGTGGCTGGAAACAAAAGAGATTAAGTAGAAGGTGCAGTGTAAGAAGTTGTGGAGGGCCCAAGAACCACGAAAGGGTACACAGGAAGAACAGAAACGAAGGCAATGAACACTCCTGGTCATGTTACTGAGTAGAGCGATTAGTTTATCTAGGTCAACATATGGTCTGGTGGAAAGAAAAGGTGCTGAAAGTGTTCCACAATATGCACAATATGGCAAATAAATTTTTTTGGATTTTTTTTTAGTACCAGTTAACTGAAAAACTAAGACAGGGATAATAAAAGGGTAAAGGACCAAGGAACTCCTTATCATAATTGAAAATATAAAGATTTACTAAATAAATGATCACAGATGTGCATAAGTATTTATTGCAGCATCTTATTTTTGGTGTGGTACTGGGGATTGAACCCAGGAGCATTCTGCCTCTGAGCCACACCCCCAAGCCCTTTTAATTTTTTTGTTTTGAAACAGGGTCTCACTGAGTTGCAAAGGGCCTCACTAAGTAGCCGAGGCTCTCCTCGAACCTGCAATCTTCCTGTCTTATCTCCTAAGTACTGAGATTATAGGCATGCACCACCACTTCTGGTGCAACACTTCTGTAATGACAACAAAGATTATCTCGATCTATGCTGTTAGAAATTGTTTGAGTCCATTAGGTGTTGTCCATCTGAGAGGCTGCTATGTAAAAACTGAAAGAGGTTTGGAACATTCAGAAAGGGTAGCAATGTATTAGCAGGTTTAAAATCTCTTTCCAACACCGAATGGAATGAATAAAGCAAGATACACCAAAGGAAATATCATCCAACAGTGAAACCAGGAACTTTTCCCAACCTCATACCACAGATTTCAAGAAATCCACTCCAAATACAAAACATCCAGTAAATCTGAATACAAAACAATTAGGCCAAATTGAAGTAAAATTCTGGGAGCCAATCTACTCCTTTTTTGAGTGAGCCACACTGTAGTAAGAAAAGGCTAAATTTCTGAAAAATCCCACTAATAGTTTTCTCTTTGGAGGGACAGGAAATAGGGGCCTGAGTTGGCAAGAGAAAAGATCTGGAATGTTCCACATGAGGCCCTTTCCCCCCACTGTAAAGCCAAACGGCAGTCCAAGGCCACAGCGGTGGGAAAGAGCCAGGACAAGCTTTAGCAGCGATTGTCTCTGAGGGACAGCTTTGCAGCTGTGATCTGGGTGGAGAGAAGTGGCCACAACAGAGAAGGCTTTCACACGGCCCTGGCTGACTCCATATCTGACCAGCCAGAGAAAAGACAACCCCAAATCTCCAGGCCTACCACCTATCCATGGAAAAAAGCAGATTCTCTGCTTATTGGACCAGGCCTGCAGCCAAGGCTTTTGACAAAATCAGAAATAAAAGGAAAAATAAAAATACCAAACAACCCAAACAGTAGAGTGCCCAGCTTTAATTGCTCATAGAACCACTTCTACTTCTACTCTTCTCAGATATCTTTGGGGCCATAGACACAAATAATGCTTATCCAAGCTATAGCTCACATTCCATAGCGAAAATGCAGATCCTGCTCAGGTGAACAGGAAGATAAGAAAAAGAGACTCTTAAGCATCATTTTGGAGTGAGTAGCAAGCCCAGGCCACTATTTCAAAATGATTAAGCAATAAGGAATACAGTGTGTTTTCTATGCGCTAATTATGCTTCCTTTTCCCAAAAAAGAACAAAGAAGAAGCTGAAAACATATAGGACAAGCCAGGCTTGGTGGCACACACTTGTAATCCAGCATTTGGGTTACAAAATAAAGAATAAAAAATAGGACTGGCAGTGTAGCTAGGAGGTAGAATGTCCCTGGGTTTCACTCCCAGTACTGCAAAAAAAGAAAAAAGAAAATATACGGGACAAAGAAAGTTCACCTTAGAATAAAGTGAACCTGTGTGGTGGATCACACCTATAATCCCAGTACTTAGGAGACTGAGGTAGGAGGAGCGTAGATTTGAGGCGAGCTGCAGCAATTTAGCGAGACTGTCAGCAACCTAGTGAAGACTCCATTTCAAAAAAAGGGCTGTGGGTATAACTAGGAGATAGAATCCCCCTGGAACTCAATCCCCAGTGTGTGTGTGTGCGTGTGTGTGTGTGTGTGTGTGTGCGCGTGTATCCCCAGCTTATATATGTACATACATGTATATATTGGGACATAAGATCAAAAGAAAAGAATGCAGACAACAGCAGTTCCAGAGACCCAGGACTTTCACTGTATTCAAGAGTTGGAAGGGATGCCTCATTGTTCTCTTAGGAAGGGGCTATGAACATGTATGAAGCTGTGAATGGTTTTTCAATAGATACAGGGGGAAAGCTACTGTGTTAGTCAGCTTGTCCTTGCTGTGACCAAAATACCTGACAAGAGCAACTTAGAGGGGGAGGTCCATTTTCGTTCATGGTTTCAGTTCAGTCTGCGGCTGGCCAGCTCCAAGGCAGAAGCATCATGGTGCCAGAGGTGCAGAGGAGAGCTGCTCGGCCATGGCAGCCAGGCGGCAGAGCGAAGGAGAGTTAGGGACGAGGGATACTGCTCCCTAGGGCACACTGCTGTTCCTGCTTCCTCCAGCCATGCCCCACCTGCCTACATTGCCACTCAGTCAATCTGTTCAAATGATTAATCCATCAACATTTCCATTCGCTGATGATGTTAGCACCCCCTGGTTCAATGATTTCACCTCTGAACACTGTCGCGTTGCCAGACCATGGAAGTTTCTGGGAATGCTCATATTTAAACCCTGACAGGTATAGGTACATCGTATAGCCGTGGATGCTATTGATTGACAGGTATAGGCACATCGTCTAGACATGGATGCTATTGATTGCTAACTGCTCACCCCCCGCCCCCGGGTTCTAGCAGAATTCCTGCTGCATCTGGGCATCTGCCCTTCCTCCACATAGCTATGCACTTCAGAATGAGCAGACTCCATCCCCAGATTCTGCACAGTGATCAGTCCCAGCTTATCAGTAAATAGCATAGCAAATAGCAGTAAACACAGTAAATACGAGTAAACAGCACAACCTCTGGTTGTGATGGTGCATATCTATAATGCCAGGAGGATCAGAGGTTCGGGCTAGCTGGGCTTGGTAGCGAACGCTTGTAATCCCAGTACTTGGGAGACTGAGACAGGAGGATCGCAGGTTCGAGGCCAGCCCCAGTTACTTAGTGAGGTGCTCGCAACTTAGTGAGACCTTGTTTTAAAATAAAGAAGCCGGGCGTGGTGGCGCACGCTAGTAATCCCAGCATTCGGGAGGCTGAGACCAGAGGATCGCAGTTCACGGACAGCCTCAGCTACTTAGTGAGGCCCTCCGCAACTCAGTGAGACCCAGTTTCAAAATAAAGAATAAAAAATAGGGCAGGGGGTGTAGCTCGGAGGTCAAATGCCCCTGGGTTCCATCCCCAGACCCGCCAATAAATAAATAAATAAATAAATAAATAAATAAATAAATAAATAAATAAATAAATAAATAATAGGGCTAGGAGTATAGCTTGGAGGTAGAATGCCCCTGGGTTCAATCTCCAGTATCATAAAACAGACAGAAAAACAAACAAACAAATATCCGAGGTTAGTTTCAGCAACTTAGCAACACTTTCTTAAAAAAATTAAAAAAAAAGAAAGAAAGAAAGCATAAACCAGGCATGGTGGGACACACTTGTAATCCCAGTACTTGGGAGGCTGAGTCAGGAGGATTGCAGGTTCATGTCCAGTCTCAGCTACTTAGTGAGACCCCATTTCAAAATAAGAATAAAAAATAGGACTGGAGGTGTAGTTCAGAGGTAGAATGCTTCTGGGTTCAATCCTCAGTTCCTCAAAAACAAAAAAACAAAAACCAAAAAAGCATAAAATAAAATAATATGAGGCTGGGGGTGTAGCTCAGAGGTAGAATGCTTCTGGGTACAATCCTTAATACCACACACACACACACGCACACGTGCGTGCACACACACACACACACACACACACACACACACGCATGCACGCACACACTGGCCTGGTGACTGTTACTGGTATTTTACTGTTTATACCAGCCAAAGTCATGGTCTCCTAAATAATGTGGGTTTTTTTCTTTCCCTTTCTATACATTGAAAAAAGATAGTTTTCTTTTCTTTTCTTATTTCTTATTTTAAATGCTAGGGATTGAACCCAGGGGTGATATACTTCCTAGTTTCACCCCCAGTTCTTTTATTATTTTTTATTTTAAAGAAGGGCTTGCTAAGTTGCTGAGGCTGGCCCTAAGCCTGCGATCCTCCTGTCTCAGCTTCTCAAGTACTGGGATTACAGACAAGAGCCACTGGGACTGGCTGAAGATGTTTATATTCTACAAGTAAACACAGGAGGATACTTAATAACACTGAAACTTATTTAAGAGGTGTTATGAAATTTAAAAGAAGGCCATAAACTGGGCATGGTGCTGCATGTCTGTAATCCAGTAGCTGGGAGGCTGTTACAGGAAGATCAGAGGTCAAGGCCAGCCACAGTGACCTAGTGAGACCCTGTTTCAAAATAAAAAATAAAAGGGGCTGAGGGTATCGCTCAATAGAAGAATGTCCCTGGGATCAATCCCCAACCCCCAATAACACACACACACACACACACACACACACACACACACACACACACACACACGTTATAAAAATTTGAAAGCAATTACTCCAACTTCATTTTATCTTGTTTCTCTATATTTTTGGTGCTAGGAAATGAAATGTTTGAGGCTTTTTTCTTTTCTCTTCTTTTTTTAAAGACAGTCTCATTATGTTGCTCAGGTTGACCCTCAACCTGAGGCTCAAACTCTCCTGCCTCAACCTCTATAGTAGCTAGGCAATAGATAAGCAACATTGTGCCAGGCTCCATTTTTATTTTTACAAAGTATATTTAAATGCTACCTATGGCTGGGCTGGGAGAGAATGCATACCAGAAGAATTTCTATCTAGGATTATAGGTTTTTTTTCTTTTTGTTTCTCAGAATTATTCTCCTATAATAAACATGGAATGACTTGCATACTGACTGAAAAGATAAATATTCAAGCACTTTGTTTTGGCCAATAAGTACATTCAGTTTCCTTCTCTTCAGATTTGAGTTTATAATATTTTACAGCTATTAAAATGAGAGAGTGAAGCCGGGCGTGGTGGTGCACACTTGTAATCCCCGTGCTTGGGAGGCAGAGACAGGAGGATCGCGCAGGTTCGAAGCCAGCCGCGCTGGCTTAAGAGACCCTGTTTCCAAATAAAATATAAAATAGGTCTGGGAGTGTAGCCCAGAGGTAGAAGGGCTTCCAGGAACCCCAGTACCGCCCAAAATAAATAAATAAATAAATAAATAAATAAATAAATAAATAAATAAATAAAATGAGAGAGTGAAAAAAACTAAAAGTCCCTCCTCTTTTCCCCACCCCCACATTAAGTGCAGACAGACACTACAGTGCTAAATCCAGGCAGAGTTGGTCTCACCACAACCCCAAGTCTCTTCCAACTGGAACATTCAAAGTGTTTCCTTTTTCTGCTATCCAGGCAAAGCTTTACAACACTGGTGATTTTAGAAATTTAGCTACATTCCTAAATACACCAGTCTTTCCTGGAAGGTTATATTCAGATATATAGCAAACTCAGCACCCAGTCCCAGTATGACAGGATACTGTAAGTATAAACAATGGAAGCAAAAGATGAGTTTCCATGCCCTGAAAATAAGTGCTTGGTCCAAAGCTGCAGAGAAAAATTTATCCTTAGCACCTCCCTCTATCCATCTTAGTATTCCTTTTCATTTCTCTCTCTCTCCTTTTTTTTTTTTTAGTTTTTCTTTTGCTCATATACAAAGGGGTTGGTGCTTTGTATACACTAAAAGGCCGATATTATTAAAACTCTTTACAGACAAGTCTTGGAGCAAGTTTCCCAGTCTTGGCACTATTAATGCACACCACTGGGTATCTGCTGTAGAGCAGTCCTGTGCCTTGTGAGACATTGAGTCATACCCCTGGCCTCTTCCCCTCAGGTGTCAGTAGCTCCTCACTCTCCCAACACCCAGTTCAGACAACCAAAAATGTCTCTAGATATTGTCAAATATTCCCTGGGTGGGAGGGAGGAAGGTCACCATCCTAGCCAAGAAGAACTGCTGTCGTGGAGACTGATCTAGTTAGCTATAGAATCACTCATTGGAGAGCTCATCGACTGGTGTTTGAATTTATGTACTTGATCATAAGAATTGTAATCCCAGTGGCGGATAGATCTATTACAATGGCTTTATCTGGGTGGTGGCCTAGGCCGGTAGGGTGTGGCTAGAGGGGGGCCCTGGAGGTTCAGCCCTGGGATTAAAACATGGCTTCTCCTCTTGCTCCTTCATGATGGGAGCTCATGTCTCTCCTCTCTGCTTCCTGCTGCCATGCCTTGAAATTCATGGTTCCCGGCTTTACACGTACTAACCCGAAACTATAAGAAAATAAGCCTTCTTTCCTCTAAGTTACATGGTTAGGTCTTTGAATTATGGCTTCAAGGATGCTGACAGATACAGAGACTGACTAACACATCCAGGCATCATCATAGAGGAGGAGTCAGACTTTGAATCAAGATCTGAATCAAAGCTTATGCCTTAACCAGTTCGTACCCCAGCGTCTTTCTGCTCCCACTCCTTGTCCCTCCTGCCTGAATACCATATCCACCCTGGAGCTCTCTGGTGATCCTTATCTGGCTTGGGCAATTTTTTTTTTTTTTTTTTTTTTTTTTTTTTGCAGTACTGGGGATAGAACTCAGGGGCATTCTACCCTCAAGATACACTCCCAGCCCTATTTTTTATTCTTTATTTTGAAACAGGGTCTCACTGAGTTTCAAAGAGCCTCACTAAGTAGTAGCTGAGACTGTCCTCAAACCATGATCCTCCTGTCTCAGCCTCCCAAATGCTGGGATTACAAGCATGTGTCATCATGCCCAGCTGGCTCGGGCAATTCTGACCATCAATCACCTCCAAATCTTGAATTTCACAATATTTTTTAGTGTTTTTTCTTTGGCTGGTTGGTTTTGGTGGAATGGGAGATTGAACCTGTGAAGTTTTACCTCTGAGCCACACCCCCAGCCCTGTTTTACTTTTTAATTTTGAAATAAGGTGACACTAGGTTGCTGATCCTGGCCTTGAATCTATGATCCTCCTACCTAAGCTTCCCTAGTAATAGGATTACAGTTGTGTGACATAATTCTGGGCTTCTTTTAGTGTTTTAATGTTCACATTTTAGCCATTGATACACCAGAAACTTATTTTTCATCTAGTTTGATGTGGTGGGGGTCCAATTTTATGTCTCACCATATGAATAGTCAATTATGCCAGCATGCTTATTATAAAAACTAGTCTTTCCCAAGGCCTGTTGCTTCTTCTTATCAAACAGAAGACTTGGTTGAGACACTTTCCTACCTCGGCTGATCAATTCCTTTCCCTTTTCAATTCCGTTCCCTTTTCTGTACCCTTTCATCAAAAGTAGCTCCACCTCAGTGCTTCTTGTTCATATTTCCAGAAATCACTTGAGTACTTACAATTTCTCAATTGGGCATAGCTTTTCAAAATTTAAATCAATAAGTATTATAGAAAGATTAGAAAATATAAATAAGCAAACTAAAGATGAAGGGCTGGAGCGAGGTAATCAATGCAATGAAAATTGAAGAAGAAAAGCAGGAATAGCAACTATGATATCAGAAAAATTAGACTTCAAGCCTAAGCTTATCAGAAGAGATAAAGCAGAACATTTTATACCTGTAAAAGGAACAATACAAGAATAACCATAGTCAACATTTATGCCCCAAACATAGATGCAGCCAGTTTCATAAAACAGTTCAGAGAAAGCCTTGTGACATTAATTCACACATAGATACCAATATAATAATATTGGGAGACTTCAACACTCCTTTCACAGTGCTAAACCAATCTTTTAGACAAAAGGTCAGTAAAGATGCCTCAGACCTAAAGAACACCATAAACTAAATGGACCTATTAGACTACTCGCCCAACCTCAACTGAGTTCTCATTTTTCTCAGCTGCTCACAGAAACTTCTCCAAAATAGACCACATCCCGGACCACAAAGCAAGTATTAGCAAATTTAAAAAATGTGACATAAGCAGGGCATGATGGTGCATGCTTGTAATCCCAGTACTTGGGAGGCTGAGACAGGAGGATCCAAGTTCAAGGCCAGCCTCAGCTACTTAGTGAGAGCCTTAAAAAAAAAAAAAAAACCCAGGGCAAGCCGGGCGTGGTGGCGCATGCTTGTAATCCCTGAGCTTGGGAGGCGGAGACAGGAGGATCGCGCAGGTTCTAGCCAGTCACGATGGTTTAAGAGACCCCGTTTAAAAATGTAAAATAGGTCAGGGAGTGTAGCCCGGAGGTAGAAGGGCTTCCAGGAACCCCAGTACCAAAAAACAAACAAACAAACAAATAAGATAAACCCAGGGCATTTTACCTTGGAACTGCCCCTCCACCCTATTTTTTATTCTTTATCTTGAAACAGGGTCTCTGCATTGTTTTCAGTTCTCTGCTTCAATGATTTCTGCTCAGATTTTAATAATTTCCTGTTTTCTAAAGGCTTTGGGGTTAGATAAACTGTTCCTGTTTTTCAAGGGCTTTGAGTTGTGTCATTAGGTTATTTATTTGATGATTTTCTGTTCTATGTGAGCACTCAGTGCTATAAATTTTCCTCTTAATACTGCCTTCAAGGTGTCCCAGAGGTTTTGATATATTGGGTCTCTATTTCTTTTTATTTCTAGGAATTTCTTAATTTTACCTCTTCTTTTATGACCCATTCCTCGTTCAGCAGGTGGCGTTGAGTCTCCAAGTGTTTATGTGTTTACTCTGGGTCTTCTTATAGTTGATTTCTAGTTTCATTCCATGGTGGTCTAAAAAGACACAGGTGATTATGTCACTTTTTTGTGTATGTGGTGCTGTAGATTGAACCAGGGGACATTCTACCTCAGAACTACACCCCTAGCTAGTTTCTTGGGTAAAAAAAAAAAAAAAACTAGATAAGCCACTAGCCAACCTAAACAAAATAAAAAGAGAATCAATTCAAATTACAAAGATAAGAGATGAAACAGGAGATATGATCAGTGACAGCATTAAAATCTAGAATATCATAAGAAACTGCTTTAAAAGACTACACTCCAACAAAATGAAAAATATAAAAGTTGACAAACTTCTAGATCCATATAACCTTCCTAAATTGAGTCAAGAAGATATAGAAAATTTAAACCAACTAATAGCAATCAAAGATATTGAAGCAACAATAAAAATAAACTAAAAACAAAGGGATTCTGCCACCAGTAAGTCAGGCGTTCAGGAAGAACATGGAGGAAACTTGTTGGGCATTGTATTCCCACTCAGGGCTTCTGTGCCATGCTCCCACTGGTGGGAACATGCCCTCACAATATCACACCAAGTTAAGTGTAATGCACATGCCTGTAGTCCCAATACTTGGGAAGCTGACACAGGAGGACTGCAGGTTCAAGCCAGCCTCAGCAACTTTGCAAGGCTCTCGTCAACTTAGCAAGATTCTGTTTCAAAATAAAGTTTTTAAAATGTTTTATTCCTCCTGAGACAGATTTGAGGACAGCCACAGCAACTAGTGAGATAGACTCTCATCAGTCTAGTGAGACCTTATTTCTAAATAAAAATAAAAAATAGGGCTCAGGGTGTAGCTCAGAGATAGAATGCCCCTGGGTTCAACCTCCTGTACCACAAAAAATAAAATAAGATAAAAGAGTTAGGGATATAGCTTGGAGGTAGAAGGACTTTGGCTTTAGTCTCCTGTACCAAAATCCAAGCTAAACAAACAAAAAATGTATATTTCCATATTCATAACCATTTCATTTGTATGTCATGTTCCCACCTATCTGGAACTTGAAGTAAAAGCTCAGTCAAATCAGGGGACTTCAGTGAATTCCATGTGTTGCTTAGTGTGGGGCCCCCTTACACCCAGAGGATTGCTGCTCGGTTGTGATGGAAATCAGAGAGGCGCTAGTCAGGAGTGGGGTGAGGGTGGGTTTGTTCTTTCAGCAAGCTTCTCTCCTGCACCCCGCAGGACACATACCCTCCCATCTGTCCCTTGTTGCACCATCCATCGCTAGTGCATAGCCTTGCCAGGCCTGGCTCTTTCTGGTCTGCCTGTGACCTGTTGGAGGCTGCAAAAGCATTTGGCCACACTTCCTCTTGGCAGGTGGGTGTGCAGGGAGTTGCATTGGGCTCCTCCCACCCCACACTGCATCTCAGAGCTGGTTAGGGGGTCTGAGAGCCCTCTCAAGGCCAGAGCTTCGCACAAGCACGAAGGGACTGGAGCTGTCACCTCAGAAGCCCCGGCATCTGATTTCCAGGATTTGTTCAAACCCACAGCTTCACTTGGTCTTGGGGCAGGTCTGGGAGTGTGCAAGGGGACTCACATTTCGAGTGAACATGTTAGTGCTCGTCATGCCTGTGGTCCAAACACAATTATCTATAGTGCCACCTTTTACTTTCAGTGTCCCAGTTTAAACAGTTAACTGTAAGTTCCCTATACCCATGCAGAATCTAGTTTTACGTGTTTCCTTTCTAAGTCTTTTCTCTTCCAACCTTGAGAAACTGTATCTCATTTCAGCTTTGAAAACTTGACGTTTACTATCAAACTCCTTTTCTTCCTTCCTTCCTTCCTTCCTTCCTTTCTTCCTTCCTTCCTTCCTTCCTTCCTTCCTTCCTTCCTTCCTTTCTTTCTTTCTTTCTTTCTTTCTTTCTTTCTTTCCTTCTGCAGATCTGGGGATGGAACCCAGGGGCATTTGACCTCTGAGCTACACTCCCTGCCCTAGTTTTTATTCTTTTATTTTGAAGCAGGGTCTCACTGAGTTGCAGAGGGCCTCACTAAGTCGCTGCGGCTGTCCGTGAACCGCGATCCTCTGGTCTCAGCCTCCCAATGCTGGAGTTACAAGCGTGCGCCACCACATTTGGTTCTGCTCTTTCAGATCTAGTGTTTATTTAACAAAATTAATGCTGTGACTCTTATGATGCCAGACATTTAATATTAAAAATACCCCGAAGTTTGAAATTCCACGCACTTTTCTTCTGCTTTTTCTTCTGCTTTTTCAGTGGGGCGCACCTTTCCTGGGATGTGTAATGAATGCCTCATAGTCTACTCTGACTGCTAAAGGGCCATGAGGTGAAAACAAATGACCACTAATGAAAAGTATGTTTCTCAGGAGTTTAAAACTTATCCTGGGGCTGCAGGTGTAGCTCAGTTGTAGACTTTGTGCTCTGCATGCAGGAGGTCCTGGTTTCAATCTCCAGAACCTAAACAAACAAAAAATATTTATCCTATTGCTCACCTCCCAGTTTCTCCTACTGCCCTTAAAAGAAAGTTTAGTCCTCACTAAGTATTCTTTGTTACTGCACTTCCCAGGAGGTGGGAACTGAGTCTTAACTGTAAGCAAGATGCCGAGGACCAGGTGTGGTAGTACACAGCTGTGATCCTAGGATGTGGGAGACTGAGACAGTAGGATTGCAAGTTTGAGGCCTGCCTAAGCAACTTAGTGACACCCTCAGCAACTTGGCAAGAACTTATTTTCAGATAAAAACTAAAAGGGACAGGGGTGTCACTTGGAGATAGAGCATCCATGGTTCAATCCCCAGTACCAAATAAACAAATGAAGCCTTGGAAGGCCAACTCTGTGTGCAAGATCTGGGTAGGTTTCTGTCCTAGGACCATCTGGGATGACTCTAGCCAACAGCTGACCAGCTGCCCATCCTGATCCTTAGTTACCTCAGAGGTCCAGGAGTTGGACACAGCACCGAGGAAAGCAGATATTCTGTTGAGTGAGATTACCCTGCATTCACTGAAATAAAAGTTTCTGTCACTCGGTGTAACCGGCCGACAAAATAGAAAATAAAATATAATGTGTTTTATTTTTCATAATAATATTTTGCATGTCTTGAGTTGTGACCTAATGCTCACCCCTGCTGCCTGGAGAAACTTGTGAGATTGATGATGACGATGATGATAGCAATGATGATATTGATTGACTGCTTACTGTGGGGCTCTGTTATCTTAATTATAGATACTGTTGTCTGTCCACTCTTATAACTCTTATAGAAGAAATCTAAGTCACAGAGGAAAGAAAAGGTGTCCAAGCTAAAAGTATGCCAGTCTGAGACCTGTAGACCAACGATAGACCCTAGAGTGAAACTTTTGGTAGCTCCCTCCAGGGCATGAGAAAACTGTGCAAAGATGAGCAGAAATTCTTGTTGATTTTGAAATGTTAGTAGCTCTGGTATAGCAGCATTTGAAAAAAAATGTTTTCTGGGTGTACACACACACACACACACACACACACACACACACACAGGACGCTTAGCAAAAGGAGAACAATTAGGAGAAAGAAGAATTTAAAAGCTGTTTCATAACTTCCTGAGTGAAATATACTTCGTAAAGGGAAAATTTTGGATTCCATGTCAAAGACCCCATCCCCGACCATCCAGGTGGACAGAACCTAGACCTTACCTGCCATGAGGTTCTTGAGTGACTGCAGAGTTGCTGTGATTTGGAGGGAAGCTCAAGTTTTCATGGTCAGATGGGAGAAGTCCTCCCATGCTGAAGGGATGAGGCCTTTGTTTTGTGTTTGAGATACTGCTGAGAATTTCAGGTAGAGCAAATACTTTCTATGCCCTCATGTGGGTCGGTGGGAAATGGAACCTGTGGTAGTGGATCATCACATGCAAGCTAAGTGGGTGCAGAAAGCATCTGAACCGGACAGAACTGTACAAACTGCAGGAGTGGGGCTGAACCTGACTGTGGCGTCCTCGTCATGCTAGACAACCAAGGCTAAGAGGGAGACAAAGAGGTGTAGAAGACAGGGCTGGCACTGGGTGAGGAGTCCACTTGAATCATATTCTCTCTCTCTCTCTCTCTTTTTTTTTTTTTTAAAAAGGCAGCCACTTGTAGCTCCACACTCTAAACTGTCTAATCATAGCCTCCAGGTAGGTGAAGAGACATTCCAAGCAGCTGTTGAGGTGCTATGTGAGTGAGGAAAATGGTCATTCCCCTAGAAAAAAGTTTTATTCGTGTTTTGACTGTTGTTTTGGGGCCCAAATAAAAGAGAAACATGCGAGTATCTGCCTTTGAGAGAGACTCTGAAGACCCTAGGAACGGGCAATGTCACTGTGAGCCCAGGTGACAGTATGAGAGGGGATCCGGTGCCTCTCTGGCACCATGGAGGTGTTGTGTCAAAGGGTGATTGTCAGACACACTGGTGATCAGGTGCTCAGGAAATAGACAGCCTCCTCCAAGCAGCCTCACAAGCAGTAGATATCAAAAAAGAGTGAGGGGCAGAAGGAAGAACATGGTGGCAGGAAGACTGAGCCCTGGCAACCATGGGAACTAGTGCTTGGTGGGCTTCTGGATACACATGGAAGACACTGAGACCTGAAAACTCAGGCTGCATGTGACAGGCGTGAAGAGCACCACAGTAACCACGTGCAAGAACATCCATTTCTTCACTTTCAATGAAATTGTATCTGGCACAGTGTTCATTAGCTTAACTAGCAGCATATCCTAGTCAGTCATTTTTGGAAGACTGTCTCTAGGTAAAAGCATTTCTATTCTGTGTATCCACATTTCTCTAAGAGGTTCTAGGGCAAAGGAAGAAAAATGAATTGGAGTAAATCGGTATGTACAATTTTAAGATTGTCCCACCCCATTTACCATCACTCCTACCCTTTGGATTCACATTCTAGGCCAAATGAACCTTGGCTGGGGGAGAAGGAGCAGCACTGGCCAGAGAATGTGCTACATCACTGCAAGGTGTCTCTCCAGCTGGCCCAGGAACCGGCTGCCAATTGACTGTCCCTCTTTTCTCCAGAGCCACCTGCTTCCGCTGACAGGATGCTGCAAGGAAATCAGGGAATCCCATGGAATGAGCTCATTGGCTTACCTTTTTCTCTGTAAAATGGATTTCTGTCAGAAGTAACGCTGTGTGGGAGACCATGATAAAGAATAAGCATCCACTGAGTAAGTCCAGAGAGACAGAGAGCTGGCAGCAGCATGGTGACAGCCAAGGAAACCAAGTCCAAACCCACAGTAAGCACCTGTGCCAATGGAAACAAATCACTGTGCCCACCATGACGGGAGCCGTCTGGTGTCATCCACCTGCTGCCTGCAGATGGCCCTCCCCCAGCTCCCTCCTGCCATTGACTGGCATAGCCAGTTGCTCAGTTGACCAGGCTAAGATCACAGCAGTCCTCCGTCATTTCTTTCTTTTTATTCATGCCCAAGATCTAGTGTCAGTGAGTCTTATCTGTACCTTAAAAACAGACCCCAAATATCTCTATCCAGATACTGCCACCTCCATTGCCACACTGATCCAAGTCACGGTCTCCTCAGTGGAAGCTTCCCAGGAGCCTTCTAGCTGGTCAGCCTGCATCTACTCTTTGTAGCCTACACACTTCTCTGCACAACGGCAAGAACAATTTTAATTTTTAATTGTGATAAAGTAAATATAGCATAAAATTGCATTATACTAATCTTAACCATCTTATAACTGTGCAGTTCAGTAGTGTTAAGTACATATTATGTGCAATCAATCTCTAGAACTCTTTTATCATACAAAACTGAATCCACTAAACAACTCTATCACAAACTACAACATTATGGAAACCACTTGGAATGGCAGGGTTAAGTCAAGCCTCACTTCTATGTTCCTGAGTTAGGAATTGCGCATTGGACCTTGAGGAGTGGGAATCAACTTTTCAGCTCCCTAGTCAGCTATGTGGGTTCCACGTATTTTATTTGCCATCTTGTTCGCCCTCTGCTGGTTTTTCAAAAGAAGAACATGAATGATAAGAATGTCTTTCTCTGCCCCTGTGAGAGAGATTTTCTTTGTTTGATTTTGTTTTGGGAAATCAAAATTCCAATGAAGAAATTCCAGGTAAATTTCAGTTAAATTAAAATTCCAATGAAAATTTTCCAGGTGATTATCTTTTTTTGTAGAAAGGCTAAATAAAAACATGTGAGTTTTGATGAATGTGATTAATTGGAAATAATGTGAGTGTTCAGAGATACAACATGGGTCAGAAGTGAACCCCAGCTTTACTCTTAGTCTGCGTCTCACTGTTTAATTCTCTCACTCCAGGTTTTCTCATGCATTTGAAAGCAGTTACATAAAAAAACTCAAAGATCAGAACGCATTTGAATATATATGTATCTTAGTGCCCTACCAATCTAAAGAGCTCAGAGCTAGAAACATCCAGAGGTTAGAAAAACAAACCAAAAAAGATGAAAAATTTCTACCAGACCCAGGAACTCACCGAGATTTAATAGAGTGTTTTCAGAGCCCTGGGAGCTCCATTTCTTTGCAAATTCTATATAATACCTATTCTAGGAAATCCTCAAAATTTGTGGTGTTGGAGTCATAATAATTAATGGAGGAGTCAGTTACTTCCGTGTCCTTGTCTGTATAGAAAACAAAATTGCCATGGCCACCAGCCTCCACTCCATACAAAGGCAGGGTGTTTTTTTTTTTTGACATTCTTTACATCTGACTTATTAAAATAATGGACAAATGATCGAAATCCAGACGCTTCTCTGGGACTTTATATAAATGTTGTGAGGGAGAAATGATCTCTTATGTCCAACATCACAAATCTGAGATTATAGAAGCTTGAACGGGTCCATGACACTCTCCTCTCTCACCTGCTTCAGGCTGGGCTCCCGGGATTGTAGGTTTGGAGGTAGATGCTGCTGGAATATTGAATCAGAAGCAAGAGATAAACAAAAGGGAAAAGTCAGATAATACGGATGATAGGTAGATGATAGGTAGATAGCTGATGTGTAGATATTTCCTATTGGTTGTCTTTCTTTGGAGAGCACTCATACACTAGGTTATGTGACCACCCTTGTGTTTCTGGAGCAGTCTGATGTTCAGATGACTGGATTTCTGAATGCTTTTTCTGGTTGTACTCTGTTATTGATTCATTAACTCATGACCAACAGCATTGTAGCTCATGCCTGAACAAAGCTTGTCTAACACATATTTCTCCATAAGGCTCATCACAGCCTTCTTGTGCTGGGGAACATCCATTACTTCAGCCCTTTGCGTGGGGGCATTTGAAAGAGCAAAAATCATAAAACAGAAAACAGAAATGTGGAAAGCATGGCACTAAGTGGACCATGAAAGTGATTTATTTATAGCGTGAGATCTGAAACAAGAAGGTAAATCATGGCCCGCTGTATCTGAACATACACATGTACTTGTGCACAGGGCAGCTTTGCACATGTCTCAGATGATGAGAGTACTCTAAGTATTGATGTGGGGATATCAACAAAGGTTAACAAGTATGTAAATTTGCAAATTGGAATCCTTGAATGATGAGGATTGACTAAATATTTTGGCTTTGGGAGCACCAATACCATATTCTGATTGTTAGCTTAGTGTCTATACCCAATTCCTATAGGGCTGTAATGTGATATCAGTGCTTACTCAGCTGTTGCTAACACACCATGCAGACTCATCTGTGATCCAAGTTCAAGTATTTCCCATAAGGCTATAAGTGTTTGAGATTGAAGGGACAATGGGCAGAAGTAAGCCTGTTAGGAGAATGTGCCATCAGCTCATGCAATTCTCTTGTGCTTTCAGGATGTACTTAGTCTGGATTAGGCATCCAGTACTTCATTTTGATAATGGATTACTTCTGGGTACCTCAACTGTGTGAAGAAGCGAGTCACACAACAGTCATCTTTGTCTTGGGCATCTCCGTCCTGTGGTTGGCTCTGGTCCCATTGTCAGGTATCCTGTTCAGGAGCAAGCCAAGAACTCTTTCTCAAAAATGGATGTTACTGACATAGTGCAGCATAATTTTGCTCTAAAACCTTAATCTTAAATCAAAACTAGTTTCAGTTCCATACAGCCTTCTCTTTCTCTGAGTCCCGCTTAAAGATGGCAACCAGCAACCTTTGTTTATTCAATATATGTTCTCCAGAAAAAGATCTAAATGTGAAACACCTCGCCTCCCTAGACACGAAGGCCCATTGAGTGTTGTGCTTCTTTCTTAATGGGAGGAGGTTCATCTCTCCAAAGGATTTTCTTTTCATACTTTCAGAGGTATTGTCTTAGGTACCCAAGGAATTTTATAATTTCAGTTCATCCATATAAATGTTATCAAAATAGTGGTGGTGCACGCTTGTAATCCCCGCGCGTGGGAGGCTGAGACAGGAGGATCGCGCAGGTTCGAAGCCAGCCTCCCTGGTGTAAGAGACCCTGTTTCCAAGTAAAAAATATAAAATAGGTCTGGGAGTGTAGCCCGGAGGTAGATGGCCCGTGGGTTCCATCCCCAGTACCACCAAAAAAAAAAAAAAAAAAAAATAGTGGTCAAACAGGATATTGTGTAGATGATAAGAATACCAAGTTTCCAAAAGATTCCCTTGGATAGGCCAGAGAAGAAAAATTTTAGGTGGTGTGTTTGGTTTTCTCTGTTTATTGGGTCAGATGAATAGCAGCACAGTAGGTATCTGTACCCATGCTGCCTTGCTACAAATAAAGAGCTCATATCCAGAAGGGCAGCTGCCATTCAGATCACTTACACATTAGGCTTCAGATGAATTATTGTCATTTTCCAAGACCTATCCTTTTTTCTCAAATGTTCTGTGGAGGAATTCAGTGGGGCTTTAATAGAAATAATCATCTCTTCATCTTCAAAACTATGGAAAATAAGTTTATTCTACAGTTCTTCAGGAGTGTGCTATTACTTTTTATTTAATCTTTGTTTTGTGGTACTGAGGGTGGAACCCAGGGGCTTTTCTACCTCCGGGCTATACTCCCAGACCTATTTTATACTTTATTTGGAAACAGGGTCTCACTAAGTTACTGAGGCTGGCTTTGAACCTGTGTGATCCTCCTGTCTCAGCCTCCCAAGTGCTGGGATTACAAGTGTGTGCCACCACGCCCGGCTTATTTAATCTTTTAGCAGTTAGGAAGGACTAGGGTTTCCTTTTGGCCCTTCTCATCACAATTATTCTTACTCTACAGGTCAAGAAGTGATGGGGAATTTTCGCAATTGCTAATGGCAGGACTAAGAGATAGGATTTGTTATGAACTACATCTATCTCCTCAATTAAAAAAATACTTGTTCAGACACTTTTTAGCAAGTTTCACACCATGGTTTTGTTAAAATATAATTCATTCTTTTTTAATTTTTAATTTTTCTTTTTAATATACTTTGGCTGGTATGTTGTAACCTTGCATCTTAATGAAGTTCTGAGTGACAGGGACACACTTATACACATACACGGTGAGTTTCCTTCCCTTCCCCAAACATGATCATAAAACGGCATTGCAGCAGGCATGGCGGTGCATGCCTTTAATCCAAGTACGTGGGAGGCTGAAACGGGAGGATCACAAGTCTGTGGTCAGCCTCAGCAATGTAGTGAGACTCTCGGCAACCTAGTGAGATGCTGTTTTAAAATAAAAATAAAATAAAACAAAATGGAGCTGGGAGTGTAGCTCAGAGGTAGAATTCTGCTAGGCTCAATCACCAGTAACATGTGCATGCACATGGTTGCCATTGATAGTTTTCATGTATGGACACAGCATCATGGACAATGTTTCCTTATCAATTCTTCTTGCCCCACTCCTCTAACGCCCCTGCCCCTCCGTCGCTCCACTGGGGTTTCTCCTCCCTTATCTGGAGTCCCTGTGGCATCCTGATTTCTCCCTAGATTTCACATATGAGAGAAAACATATGACCCTTCACTTTCTGTGACTGGCTAATCTCATTTGGCATAATGTCACTTCATGTCTTATTGCCATAATCTTGCCACCCACCTCTAGCAGCAAAGGAAGCTAGGAAATCACTTATTTAAAATCTCCAGTCTCTATGTAGAGAGCAGAGGAGAAGGCTTTTGGAAATGGTATGTGGGTTTCCCACAGCTATTCATAGGTCAGGGCCTTATCACTACTTTGACACTCTGACTCTTGTTATCAGTCACCCCAGAGATATGCTACTTTCTAGCTCCTGCAAACATTCCAGCTCTATGCATGTGGCCTTGCCACAGAAAACGTAGTTTTGTGGGGAAAACAAGCATGGAAAGGAAATCTTATTTTTCAATCATGTTTTTCTATTCTTTTACTTTACCATCTTTTTTTGAAAGGAAATCTTATTTTTCAATCATGTTTTTCTATTCTTTTACTTTACCATCTTTTTTTTTTTTTTTTTTTTGTGGTACTGGGGTTCCTGGAAGCCCTTCTACTTCCGGGCTACACTCCCAGACCTATTTTATATTTTTATTTGGAAACAGGGTCTATTAAGCCAGCATGTCTGGCTTCGAACCTGCGCGATCCTCCTGTCTCAGCCTCCCAAGCACAGGGATTACAAGCGTGCGCCACCACGCCCGGCTACTTTACCATCTTTCTACGAATAAAAAAAAAAAAAAAAAAAAAAAGCACTATTCCCAGGAGA
Organism: Muscardinus avellanarius; assembly: GCF_963383645.1. NCBI lineage: Eukaryota > Metazoa > Chordata > Mammalia > Rodentia > Gliridae > Muscardinus > Muscardinus avellanarius. The sequence goes on from NC_137806.1 coordinate 183,396, forward strand.
AGGGTGGAAATAGACCAACACAAAGCTATCATTATTTAGCTTTGAGTTTCAAAATATGAATTTTAAACTCCTTGGCTGCAAGCCAATCTCTTTTGATTTCCTAGAGGTAGAGATGGTTTAGGGAGAAATGCATGCCTTAGAAAACCAGAGATCTAGAGTCTGGAAGACAGGAAAATGGGTTTTATTAAAAATCAACTTGATCATGAGGGTAGAAAAAATAGGTCTTCATAAGCAGAATGAGATAAATGTAGATAAAAATGCTAAAGCTAGAGGAAGCCAGGTGAGCAGAAGCACCTCCCCACCCTCGTTAAACCTGTGCTCCCCACGATTATAGCCCCTGGGGAAGCAGCAGCAGCACTCAAGAGGACCCTGGGGGGGACGTCCGTGCTCTTCATTCCAGGTGATGACAAGTCTCTAGGGCTGCCCCACACTGAACAGGGGTGGCAAAGCAGCAGATGAGCCAGGGTCGAGGTGCCATCCGGGTACAGGAGCCTGAGAGCGGCCTCGTAGCGTCATCCTGCACCCCGCTCTTGATGGAGAGCAGAGCACCTGTGCCGGTGGAGACGGGAGGACGGATGCTGAGAGGAAGGGTGCGCGCAGAGCACAGGCGCTTAGGTGAAGACAGAATGAGTGAGCCCCGGGGTTTTGACAAAGGCCACAGCCAAGAGCGTGTGTTCATACGGGACCTAAAGCCAGGAGGAAGTGTCCCTCCGCATCAGAGGCCAGTGAGCCCTGGAGAAAGGCACAGGCTCAGGACTCTGCCTCGCAGTGTCAGGGAATTGCGAAGTCACCCAGAAACCGAGGGCAGACAGAGAGAAGGCTGGTAGGAGCAAAAGGAAAGGGGCTTAAAATGGTGCAGGGATTTACTGAAGGGACTGTTTTAGTCCAGAAGTGATTCCGAAGTAACCACGATATGCGTTCCCTTCTGTGTGTAGATATGTGGTTCAGTCATGAGTCGAGTTTGGTTGTATAATATAAAGCTCCGCATCTGAATTGTAACTATAAGATTTGTATTATTTTCACGAGTGTGACTCGGCAGTGTGCTGTGTGGTCAGCAAAGGGATGTCTAGAAACAGGAAAGAGAGCAGCTGGGGTCCTCCTCGAGAAACAGAAAATGACTCAAAGAGGGAATCGCATTTGAGATAAGGGTGTTGCTTTGTTTTCTTTGTTTTAGCTGACTACGCATTCTTTTAGTCTTTTATTTATTTTCTTCATATTTACCGATTTTTGTGACTTAATTATAAAACATGAGGGGTCAGCTGGTGTAGTGGCGCATGCCTATAATCCCAGTACTTAGGAGGCTGAGACAGAAAGATTGCAGGTTTGAGGCCAGCTTCAGTAACTTAGTGAGACCCTGTTTCAAAATAAATAGAAAGTAGGGCTGTGGGTATAGCTCAGAGGTAGAATGTCTTTAAGTTCAATCCTTAGTACAAAAAATAAAAAAATAAATAAATAAAAAGGATAAAGAGTCAATTTTATATCTTAAAGTATTTATTTGTTAAACTATTAATACTTTTTTAAAATTTTTATTGGTGCATTATATTCATACATCATATTGGGGTAAAAAACTTGTGTGTACAGACATGTACACATCACTGATTTAACCCCTACCCAATTCCCACCCCCTTCCCTCCCCGTCCCTCTTTCCCCTGCTTGGCTTAGTGGTTGACTTTGATATGTTTAAGTACATTGTGTGTTTTAGAGATCCCACCCCCCTCCTTTCTCTTCCTTTAGGTTGCCTTGTTTGCTCCTCTATAGGATTTCCTTTTTCATCTAGAGTTCCTCCTATGACCCATTTCTCCCTAACTCTCACATATTAGGGAAAGCATCTGATTTCTTATTTTTTGTGACTGACTAATCCACTTAGCATAATGTCCTCCAGTTCCATCCATTTCCCTGAAGATGATGTAATTGAGTTGGGTTTTTTTGATGGCTGAGTAAAATTCCACTATGTACATATCCCACAGTTTTGTAATCCATTCATCTGTTGATGGACATCTTGGCTGGTTCCATAGTTTGGCTATGGTGAATTGTGCAGCTATGAACATAGATACACATGCATTAGTTTGGTAGTTTGGTTTCTTTTCTTTTGGGTAGATACCCAACAGTGGTATTGCTGGATCAAATGGTAGGTTTGTTCCCATTCTTCTGAGGATTCTCCATACTGTTTTCCAAAGTGGTTGCACTAATTTGCAATCCCACCAACAATGTCTTAGAGTTCCCACTTCTCCACATCCTCGCCAGCATCTGTTGTTGTTTGTGTTTTGAATGATGGCCATTCTAGTTGGAGTTAGGTGAAATCTCAGGGTAGTTTTGATTTGCATCTCTCTGATTGCCAGTGATGTTGAGCATTTTTTCATGCATTTATTGGCCATTTGAATTTCTTCTTTTGTGAAGTGTCTATTTAGTTCGCTTGCCCATTTTGTTATTGGATGCTTTGTTTTCTTAGTGCTGAGTTTCTTGAGTTCTCTGTATATTCTAGATATTAGTCCTCTATCGGAGGGGTAGGTGGCAAAAATCTTCTCCCATTCTGTTGGCTCTCGATTGAGGTTCTTGACAGTTTCCTTTGCTGAACAGAAGCTCTTCAGTTTCATGCAATCCTATGTATTGATTCGCCTTTTAATTTGTTGTGCCTTTGGGGTCTTGTTGAGAAACTGTTTATCTGTGCCTATGTGTTGCAGTGTTGGACCTATGCCCTCTTTAAGGAGGTTCAAGGTCTCTGGTTTGATTTCCAAGTCTTTAATCCATCTTGAGTTGACTTTTGTACAGGGTGAGAAAGTGGGATTAATTTCCAATTTTCTGCATATGGTTAACCAGTTTTGCCAACACCATTTGTTGAGCAGGCTATCTTTTTTCTGGTGTATGTTTTTGGCCCCTTTGTCAAAAATGAATTGGCTGAAAGTGTGATAAACTACAAAAAAAGAGATAATGAGAGAAACTTGTGTGCTTGTGGAGCTGCAGGTGAGAGGCAGGACCCCTGCAGGGCATTCCCAGCACAGCCTCTCTCAGCTGTCAAGAGGCACAAGTTCATCTACTTGTCAAGCACCAGCAGCCCTCCACTTCTTGATGGTTTCTTTCTGCTACCCGCGTGCAGCCTAGTTGTCTGTTTCTTAGAGAAGATATTTATCTTTCCCATCCAGAAGCTGGAGGAGGAGGGTGGGCCCACAGGTCACTCTTTGAGCTCTCCTTTGCTTTTCTAATGTCTCTCTCCCATCATATCTGAAGTCAGATGAGGTGCTCTTGACTTCCGACTATTCCTTTTTCACCTCTTGGTTTTTTTGAAGGTGGGTACTGGGGACGGAACACAGGGGCATTCTACCCCTGAGCTACACCCCCCAGCCTATTTTTTATTCCTTCTTTTGAAACAGGGTCTCACTGAGTTGCAGAGGGCCTAAGTAGCTGAGGCTGTCCATGAACCACAATCCTCCTGTCTCAGCCTCCCAAATGCTGGGATTACAAGTGTATGCACTATGCCCAGCTCAAGCAGAGTTTTGACACACGAAACCACTGACACAGCTGTCAAAGATACACTCCATGGTGCGCTGGCTCCCAACTCTTGAACATTTGTGAAGATCCAGCCTTTGTAAAGATCCAGGGGTAAAAATGTGGGGTGTCCAGGCATTGGCTTATACCAAAGCCTTCCTTCTATATTAAAAGACTAATTGGTGCCTCCTGCACCTCTGACACAAGGAGAAAAGTGCTAAGTCTCATTGTCTTGGGCTTTTTCACATTCCGCACCTCTCTACATGTTCCAGTCACATGCGCAGAAGGTGGTGGCTTTGTTTTCAGCACAGAAGGGCTCTTCAAGGGCTCCAGGCCATGTAAAGCAAACTGTCATTTGACCATTCAATATAAAAGACCCTAGGAGGGTTGTGGTAGAAAATTGTTATGTGGAGTTTATGAGAAGTTCCCAAATAAGAGGAATAGTGATTTTTGCTTTCCTTAATAACTCCTGGTGTGTTATTAGGCCCTGTCTTTCTATGAAATGTCTTTTGCCAATATATCCAGTTGGTGGCATGTCTTCCCCTTCTCTGTTTTAATACTTTTAGTGGTGCATTGTAATTATACACCAGAGTGACACAAACACACATGCATGTTTGGTTCCCTTTGCACTCCACCCCACTGGCCCTTTTTCCCTTCCCTTCCCTGTTAGTAAGGTTGGTGGTGATACCTTCATATATGGACATAACATTATTTAAATTTTCTTCTTCAGTCCTCCTTTTTCACTCCCCTACCAATCTCCCCAAGCCTCTTCCACTATACTACTGGTATTTCTTCTTATTTACCTGAAGTCCCTTTTGTTTTCTATTTTCTACCTAGCTTTTTCATATGGGAGAAAACTTAACACCCTACCCTTGACTTTCTGAAACTGGCTGATCTCACTTAGCATAATAATTTCTAGCTCTATTATTTCCTATTCTACTCATTTCTTTTCTATGCATTCTATTCATTTATAACATATTTCATTTTTTGTGTGGCTGAGTAAAATTTCATTGTGTATATATAGCACATTTTTGTTTTCTGTTCATTTGTTGATGGACACCTGGGTTGGTTTCTTAATTTGGCTACTGTGAATGGTGCTGCTATACACAAGGGTATGCATGTATCACTATAGTATTCTGACTTTAATTTTTTTGGAAAGATACTAAGGAAGTAGGATAGATTCTCCCTTGTCACAGAATGTCCACTGTCAAGGTGAGACTGTAAATTAACAAAACACTATGGAGATCAGTATGGAGGTTCCTCAAAAGCTAGAAATGGAGCCATCAGATCAATCTCTACAGTGGTTATACTCATTTACAATGCCACCTTGGCAGTGGACATTCTCGTGGCAAAGGAATGCAGGTACTACAATAGAGAAAAGATAGTCTTTTAAACAGATGGTGCTAAGCGACTCTACGTTTATGTGCAAAATGAAAATCAGAACCTAACCACAGGTTTTATGCCCTTCATAAAAATTATTAAAAAATCACAGACCTAAACATAAAATACAAAACTATCTTTTAGAAGATAATGTAGGAGAAAATCTAGATGACTTTGGGTTTGGTGATGACATTTTAGATGCAACACCAAAAGTCATAAACCATGTAAGGATAAGCTGGACTTTATTAATATTAAAACATTCTGCTCTTTAATTTTTTAAAAGAATGCAGTCTAAATGTATAATTTATACACCAAGGGAAGGAGCCAAAGATTCTGAGAGACTGCCGTCAGAAGAGTGAATAACTGGTAGAACAAGATCTTGGAGGAGCTTCAGGAGGCCGTTCTCCATGGCAGTGGAGGCTAGATACGGAACAGGTGTGGGTGCTGAGCAGGTAAACTGGAAGGAAAAGAGGAGAAAGACTAGGAGAAGTTGAACTTGGTGGCAAATAATTTCTTAGTGGCGCATATTGTAAGACTCTAAAATGGAAGTCAGTGGGAAAGTGGGGAGTGGCACTGCTTGGAGTGGCAGTGTCACCTGGCCCATAATCTGCCCAGGATGCTCAAGTGTGCTTCGGGGTGTGCCCATCCCAGTCACTGGGTGGGGTGTTTTGAGCTGAGTTGCAGGCATGGTGTTTCTGAGAATGAGTAACATCTTGCATGACCTCATTTTGAGCGAGGTTTCTCAATCACAGTATTACTAACTTTTTGGGCCAGTCCTTCTTTGGAGAAGAGGATGTTTAGCACTATCCCTGTTCTCTACCTCCTAGACGCTGTGGTAGTACTCTCTGCCCTACTAGTTATGACAACCAAATTATCTGCAAATATTTCCAATGTTCCTTAGGGGAGGGATCACAGTCTTCTCTGGCTAAGAAAAGATTTAGAGCTGGGGTTAGTGGTCACATACAAGGGCATCTTCTAGGGAATGTGCTTACAGAGAATGGTCTGCCTGGCTATCTTTGTGAGGGAGGGAAGCCTTTGGCATTTGGACAAGGTATTCAAGAGTAAGTCAAACCCAGACTCTCGGTGATGTTTGTGCTACAGATGCCAACAATGGAAATGCCACTCAGACAACCTTTAAGTAACTTCTCACTACCACCGTCATAGAGAAGAGATTTCTTCCCATGTATAAACCCATTATGATTCAAAGCAATATGCTCTCTCTCCTCTTTTGGATTTCTCTCCCACCATCTTCATCTTCATTCTTCTCTCTCTCTCTCTCTCTCTCTCTCTCTCTCTCTCTCTCTCTCTCTCTCTCTGATTGAACTCAGAAACATCTACCTCTGAGCCACACTCTCCAGCCCTTTTTTATTTTATTTGTTTTTGTTTTGAAACAAGATCTCGCTAAGTTGCTGAGGCTGCCCTCCAACATGTGGTCCTCCTGTCTCAGTCTCCTAAGTACTAGGATTGTAGGCACACATCCCTGTGTCTGGCACATTATGTCTTTTCTTTTCTTTTTCTTTTTTTCTTTTCTTTTTTTTTTTTTTTTTTTTTTTGCAGTACTGGAAATGGAACCCAGGGGCATTCTGCCTCCAAGCTAGACCTTTATCCCAGCCCTATTTTTTGTTCTTTATTTTGAAACAGGGTCTCACTGGGTTGCAAAGGGCTTTACTAAATAGCTGAGGGTGACCGTGAACTGTGATCTTCCTGTCTCAGCCTCCCGAATACTGGGAACATTTTATCTTTTAACATATAAAAATACAAGAATATACCCAGGACTCTCTAGGTAGAAACTTCACAAAATTATGTCAAAAGTATGTATCATAATTTTTATCACACCATGTAGAGAAGAACTTCCCCTTCTTTTCTGGATTCATCTTGTTCACCTCTTCTCGTTTATGAAAATTTTTTGAATCCACTGCCTTCTTATACTCTTATTGGTGCATTGTAATTATACAACATAGTGAGATTCAAAGTAATACGTTCATACATACATGCACACATGATGCCCAAGGCTCTCTAGGGGCCCAACTTGACCTGGCTTCAGCCATGTTGGCTGTATGTGTCATTTTGCCTGCCAGGTGACTCTGGCACACATCCCAAACTCTGCAGAAAAACAAAATCATTATGATAGTTAGCCGAGCTTGTTGTACCAGCCATGGATGCTCAAACTGTTCCTTAACTGATGGTGGATATGATAATAGTTTTTGAGAAAAGCCAGGTACATTCTGGGTGGCTACTGCTTACCTTTGTCTATCTTAGTATGTAACTCCCTTCTCCTGTCTTGGGGCATGGGGATAATCGATTCAGCTATCACCCAAGACAAACTTCAGTTTCTAAGTACTTAATAACTTGTACTTTGTGCAATCTTGGGTCTGCCTGCTTCTTTCTTTGGCTGCTGGTTCTTATATACCAGGACTGAGATTTTCTGAAATGACTGAGTACTCAAAGATAATAGTGGGCTCCCTGCCAATGAGGAATTCATATTCAAATATATAAGGCAAAAAGAATGACAAATATTAATATACCTACACACCCTGTATTTTGAAATCACAGCAGAAGGAAAATGGACTGGAGTAGAGGAGTAAGTGGCCAGGGTGGCACCTCTGGAGAAGTGCTATCTTGGTTAACTCATTAAAGGGTACTTAGGTCAAAAGATTGGATTATGCAGACCATGAGGCATCACCTTCATTACAGTAGAAAACACCTCCTTCTAGAAGTCTTCCTCCCTCCCCCAATCTCACCACTGAGTGATATGCCTTTTTCTGTGTGCCCATTACTTGTATTCATATGTGAACAATACTGTAGTAAGTGCACACTGCTATCTTCTCCATATGTTAGCTCATATGCCTTAGGTTGTATGCTTTTGGAAGGCAGAGACCATGTATTGTTACTCTTCTCCTTAGCACCTCACCTGATCCCTGGGACATATAGCAGTTGACCCACAGAGTGAGGAGAAGCAGGGCAAGGGGACTGTGGAGGCTGAACAAAACTTTCAGGTCATCATTTCCATTGCTCTAGAATGGCCAGAACCCAACCGAACAGAACAAGTTGTACAGAAAAAGAGCCCTCAGATTACAACCAACTAGCCTAAGAAAGAAAGCAAAGGAAACACTGTTCAATGGAAAAAAAAACCACCCCAGTGCAAGATGATATTGCAATGCATTTTGTAGAGAGTAACATCCTTAGGATAGCATAGAAAATGACCAATTAAGTCTATGTCAACTGCAGCTTTTGAGAAATGGATAGGTATCAGCTGCAGTTTTTGTGAAAATAGCAGTAAGGACTCCAATATAAGGTGATAACACTTACACAGATTTACTAAAGAGCAGGCAGACAAGCATTAGTAGAACTTGGAAAGAATAGGAAGGGAAATTTTGTCTACAGGAAAAATGCACTCAGCCATCCAGTAAAGGGTTTCCAGCAGCTCCACGGCGAGGTGGAACTGGAAATTTCTGTCCTCGGCTTTCTGCTTGCTAAATAGAGACATGTCAACTTCTTGTTTCTTGTATAATGAGAACTATTGAAATTGTTATTACATAATGCAGTGTAGTAATCAGCTGTGCCTATCTTTTGCTGCCTTTGTAATTTCAGAGTTACTGAGACTCGATTATAGAAACATCTACTCTACATCTTGACCAATGGTTGCCACCAGGAACATGGTGAGCACAGGAGTGAAGTACCTCCCCTCCCAGAACCAGACAATTCTCCTGCGCATGTGACCCATGTAATAATTTACTCTGTTAAAAGACAAACGTGGAAATGATGACCTCAGAAAGTTGCCCAGACTTATAAAGTCCAGTCTTAGAAAAATTCAAGAGACAGTACAAACAAGTTAAGCTCTGATCACTCTGCAACAGCAGTAAACGGTGCCGCAAGTCCCTTGTCTGGTGTGGCTCTTCCTGTCCCTCATGACCTCTCTTATCATCCTGCTTTAGCTAAAGTCATACCACAGGGGCCCTCTCTATGAAGTTTTCTCCCCGTATGTGGATTAGAACCCCCCAAATCACTTGCAGAAATAGGATTAACAATGGTGTTCATTGCTACACAGATTGCAAAAGCAATCACTTGAATAGATGTGGAAAACCAGGAAGAGAGTTATGCTCAGCATTTCATTAAGAGTTCATGTTTCCAAATAGGAAGCCCTGCCCTGACTTCAGACTTTGTGAGCTCTGTCAGGTGCCTAATGTGCTTAGACACTCAACAGAAATTAAATTAACATATCAAGACATTGAAGGGAAAACACATTTTTAGACATAAGAGAACACATCTGTGTTTGGGATTTGTTGACTGTCTCAAATTATTTTGAAAGCATTTTGTTTTGGTAACATATTGGGCAAGACTTCTTTCCCTTTATTTTCTTACCCATGTGTATTTAAGGGAGAATTTAATCCATATGTTCCTGATTCAATTATATTTGCCTCATCTTACTCTTGCTTTGAGAAAGTGACTTAAATGCCAAAAACCTCCCAAATATCCTAACAAACCCTGTGGTCCTTTTTCCCTTGGAAACTAAGAAAATTTAATTTTGTTAAATCCAAAATTCTGAGAGTTTTTAAAGGGTACATGGCCTTTTACTTATCTCTATTAGTATTTAGTTACAGCTTGGAATGAGGAGTAGCCCAAATGCTGGCATGATTAAAATGGCACTAGGTGTTGGTTCTTTGGCATCCCTCTTATATAACTGTCCAAAAAGACATTGACCTCGAAATTAGATCATTGCAGGAATTATTAAACTCTTGGAAGCGCTTTCCTTGGTCCAAATCATTTAAGAATTCCGAGCATGAGAAATTGCAGGTCACTTTGCTCTTGTAACAGACACATTCTGAAATGTTTGTCCTGTTCTCAAATTAGATGCCTTCCCCACCTGTCCCTCACAACTCACCCAGGGGCTTTTGGATTGTGTCTGATTATTGTACTGGGCAGGCACTTACTGGAATGAAGCCCCAGAGTCTTCTGTGGACAATTTGAGTTGAGAGTATAAGAGAGAAAAGGAAAGCAGGGGCAGGAAAAGGAGAAGGAAAGAAAGAAGAAAAGTAAAAAGCAATGAGAGATTGGGCTAACCTACTTGTTTTTCTTATTTTTTGTTGTTGTTTTGTTTTTGTTGTTGTTTTTGTTTTGTTTTGCAGCACTGGGAATTGAACCCAGGGGCATTCTACTTCTGAGCTACACCCACACTGTATTTTATTCTTTATTTTGTAACAGAGCTTCAACTTAGTGAGGCTCTGTTACAAAATAAAGAATAAAATGTCAACTTAGAGGGCCTCACAAGTTGCTGAGGATGGCCCCAAAACTGCCATTCTCCTGTCTCAGACTTCCCAAGTACTGGGATTACAAGCATGCACCACCACGCCCAGCTTGGGTTAGTCTATTTGTATGACTCTCATCTGAACCATGTAATTTTTTGTTTGTTTTTTGCGGTACAGGGATGGAACCCAGTTGCATTCTACCTCTGAGCTACACCTCCAGTCCTATTTTTTATTCTTTATTTTGTAACAGGCCCTGAGTTGCACAGGGCCTCGCTAAGTAGTAGCCAAGTCTGTCCGCGAACCACGATCCTCCTGTCTCAGCCTCCCGAATGCTAGGTTACAAGCCTGCACCACCACGCTAGGATTACAATGCTAGGTTACAAGCCTGCGCCACCACGCTAGGATTACAATGCTAGGTTACAAGCCTGCGCCACCACGCCTGGCTGAGCCATGTAAATTTAACAGTCAAGATTGCACATGCTGTACCATGATATGTGTGTCATCGCACATCTTAAGGTAGATGTGACAGAGGCCAAATGCATCACACAATCTGAACAGCTTAGTGTGCAATGTTACGCTCCGATGGAATAAGACAGGAGGAGCAGTGCTTTTCTCTCAAGAGAAGGGAGAAAGGATGGTTCCATACTAACTCTCTGATGCATAGGATAGAATCCATACAAGGAAATGGTGGTAACTTATTTAAAGACTGGTTTAATTAAGGCAACAAGAGGTACAGTATTACGAAAATTCCTATCCATTCAAACAAAAGAACGATGATAATTTCTAGACGGTAAAATTACAAAAGTACCACAGACCAAGATAATTGAGACTACCAAGTCCAGTTTCTGAAAAGATAGTTTTTTACTTAAAGGACAAAATATTTTTTCTTTTTAGAATTTTATTGGTGCAGTGTGGTTGTGCATCAGAGTGAGAGTCAAAGTCACACACTCATGTGTGTGCAAACACCTCGGTGTGGTTCTCGTCTAACTCCATCCCACTACCCACTCTTCCCTCCTTACATGCTAGTAAGGTTGGTAGTGATACCTTCATTCATGGGCATTATATTACTTGGTCTGTTTCCTTTTTGAAGCTTCCTTTCCTCCCTCTTTTTGCCCTCCCCCCAATCCCCTTCCATTATTCTATTCATCTCATTTCTTTCCTGCCTCTCCTTGGCACTAGGGATTAAACCCAGGGGCATTCTACCTTCCCCCTACCCTATTTTATTTTTTATTTTGAAACAAGATCTCACTAGATTCCTAAGTCTCACTATATTACTGAGGCTGTCCTCTAACCTGCAATCCTCTTGTCTTAGCCTCCCAAGTGCTGCACCATGTCCAGATGATAACTTATTATCACAAAGTTCCTTTCCTTTCTTATTTTTCTCTGTGGACTCTACCTGAGAGATAGTAAGCACTTCTGGACAATACCTGGTTTCACATTATACCACAGAGCTATGTAACAAAACAGCATAATATTGCCATAAGGTCGACCTATAAACCAACGCAACAGAACAGAAGATACAGAGACAAATTTACACACTTAGAGCCAGTGGTTTTCAACAAAGGTGTCGAAATACACATCGGAGAAGAGGCGGCCTGTTTTAAAGAACGATGCTGGGAGAACTGGATATCCATATGTAGAAAAATGAAACTAGAGTCCTATCTCTCAGCCGGCACAAAATCAACTCAAAATAGATTGGAGGCCGAGAAATTACACCAGAGCTTTGCAAACACTAGAAGAAAACTGAAGATCAATTCTCCCAATTTTTCTTTTTAGACTTTTATTGGTGCGGTGTGATTGTGCGTCATAGTGAGAGTCAAAGTCACACACTCATGTGTGTGCAGACACCTCGGTGTGGTTATCTCCTCACTCCATCCCACTGCCCACTCTTCTCTCCTTACATATAGGCACAAATAGGTGCTTAAGACCCCTAAAGCTCAGGAAAAAAATCCCAGGAATCAATGGGATGGCATCACATTAAAAACTTCTGCACAGCCTGGCATGGTGGCACGGGCTTGTAATCCCAGTACTTGGGAGGCTGAGACAGGAGGATCACAGGCTTATGGTCAGCCTTAGCTACTTAGGTCCTTCACAACTTAGTGAGAACCTGACCCTGTTTCCAAGTAAAAACTAAAATAGGTCTGGGGTGTAGCTCAGAGATAGACTGCTCCTGGGTTCAATCTCCAGTATTGAAACAAAACAAAACAAATCAAGCTACTTCTGCACAGAAAAGTAATCAATCAAGAACATGAACAAAAAGTTGTATTTTTAAAATTTTTACTGTTAGATAATAGATACAAGTAGACTGGAATTCTAGGAAAATAAACCTAGAAAGCTGGACTGATTTGATTTAGTATTTCTTATTAATTTATCACCATTATTGTCTACATCACCATGTTTAATTTTAGCAATATTATATTTTGACAGTATGGCATAAAATGGCATATTCACAAGTATAAAGATGTGTGTAACTTTGAGTGACATATATAGTATATATTTCCTTTTATTTCTGTATCCAGGAGAACATTGGTTCATTTGTTACTGGAAAAATTAGCTCCCAGCAGATGGAGATGGAAATCAGAAAGCCACACTTTATTATTATTATTATTATTATTATTAGTAGTAGTAGTAGTAGTAGTAGTAGTAGTACTGGAGATGGGACCCAGGGGCATTCTACCTCTGAGCTACACACCCGATCCTATTTTTTAGTCTTTTTAATTTTTTGAAACAGGGGCTTACTAAGTTGCGAAGGGCTTCTATAAGTAGTAGTCTCTGCCTACTGAATGCTAGATTCGTTTTTATTTTGAAACAGGGTCTTGCTAAATTGTTGAGAGTCTTGCTAAATTGCTCAGGCTGGCCTTGAACCTGTGTTCCTCTGGTCTCTGCCTTCCAAGTACTGGAATTCAGGTGTATGCCACTGGACCTGGCTTTTAAGCATGTGAATATCTGGGGGTCATTCACTCAGACCATGGCCAGTAACTGGACCACGATAAAGTTCAGAGACACATTGATATTACTCTCAATTCTGTTGGGTTCCACGTGGGAGTCAATAGGTGTTCACTGTTCTCGTCAATGCTCACTCTCAAATCTTTAAGGCCTCACGTGGAAGGAGGATTGGTTTGTTCTGTAGGAGTCCAAAATGAAGACAGAGGGTAACGGCCTGGAATCAAGTAAAGGCAGATGTCATGAAAGTCAATGTTTACTGTTTGCTGGAACTATATTAATTTTCCTTCTCATCTCATTAAGCTTCCGTAAAAAAAAAGATAAAGTATGTGTTATTATAACTTCCATTTTACAGATGAGAATGAAGAACAGAGAGATTAAGTGGCAATCCCACAAGTCACTACAGAAGTAGTGAATGAGGAAGCCACAGCTTGACCAGAGGCAGCTGGAGCCTGAGGTCCGGCAGCCTGTGCAGAAGGAGCTGTGAGAAAACCAACTTGCAACTTGAAATATCCGGAGGCTCCTGACAGTGCTGTATTCCAGGCTACTTTAGGAGCTCTTCAGAAGGCTGCCTGTGTGCATGTGTTTCCACTTCTGAGGATTTATTAATCTGAAAGAACATGTTCTAATCTGCCACCAGTATTTATTAATCCTAGTAGTTGGGATTATAGAATATTCTTACTTTCTTCTTTAGACTTTTTCTTTACTTTTATTTTTAAATTTTGAACATGTATAGGTTATAACATGTTATAGGTTGAAAAAGACTTGAGCTCTTTGCTTCTAAGGAAAATAAAAGGATCTATGAATCCAATATCTGTACAAAAATATGAACAAATGAAGCTGGGCATGGTGGTGCACACACGGATTCCCAGTACTTGGGAAGCTGAGATAGGAGGATGGAAGGTTTGAAGCCAACCGCAACTACCTAGTGAGATCCTGTTTGAAAATAAAAAAATAAAAAGATGAAAGAGTTGGGAGTATAGTTCAGAGAAAGAATGCCCCTAGGATCATCTGCTAGAATGAAAGAAAGAGAAGAAAAAATGAAAAAAGAAAATAAGGAAATAATGAAGGAGTGAACAGATGATTTCTATATAATTCATACTGTGATTTAAATAGAAGTTTTTTAAAAAGCATTTCTCAGACTATAATTTTTCCCGAAAAATTTGATCATTTATATAATTTTCCTTTTACAATACAGTGCCACAAAAAAGTTGTTAGATGGAACAGTCAGAACTCATGGAGTATGCTCTGAAAACAATTTTATTTTTTATTTTTCCTCCACCCCCACACTACCTGGTCACACTCATTTCATGGAGTTATTTCTGGGTTTCTGAGGATCCACTCCACTTAGATGGGTATCTCTTACCGGCTCGTCCCTAGATGCAGCAAAACTACCTCCTGGATCTCTGGCTTTAGCGGACAGTTCCAGTCATCTGCCCATGACAACATCTGACCCATCCAGCCTCTCTTGCCATGGATTTAACCTTTCCCGGTGCGGTAGAAAAACGCTTCCCATGTCCGCCACTAGAGGGCGCGCAGCCACTGTCGAAACGCACGTCTGCAGCCAGGGACTTTCAACCCTTGCTTGCTTGCTTGATTTTGCGGCACTGAAGGTGGGAGCCAGGGGCATTCTACCTCCGAGCTACACTCCAAGCTTTTTATTCTTTATGTTGAAACAGGGTCTCACTAAGTTGTGGAATGTCCTCACTAAGTAGCTGAGGCTGGCTACGAACCTGTGAATCTTCTGTCTCAGCCTCCCAAGTACTGGGATTACAAGTGTGCGCCACCACGCCCAGCTTCAGACGATTGATTTTTGACACACATTTTAGACCCATTTGTGTGGATGGTTATCAAGCTCCCCATATAACAAAGGGCTTTTAGATCATCTAAGTCAAAATCTTGTTTACTCTCCAAATGCAAATATTTCGTCCTTTCCTGGTGGAATATGTGGATTAAAGTTTGACTCTCTGCACTGCAAGTTCTGGCCAGGTGGTTTGGGCACCTCACTTTGGAAGCAGGTGGTGCCATCATCTTGGGGTGTCTGTCCAAACACATCCTGGAAAGGCCCCGTTTTAACATCCTGTTAGATGGAAATCCACATGCATGGGATTATAATAACATTTTGTCATTATATTTCTAGGAAGAAGGAATAGAAGGTGGATGGAGAATAGAAGGAATTTAAATTTTTTCGAGCACCTATTATTAAGAAACTACCCATCGAGTTCCAATTTGTTAGCATTTTTATTTTTAATAGGGAATGGGTGTTGTGTTTTCTTAGATGTCTTTTCAGATTCAGTGGAGATAGTTGTATGACTCAATCTATTAATTAGGTATATATATATATATATATATATATATATATATATATATATATATATATATATATATATATATGGTGGTACTGGGGTTCCTGGCTACACTCCCAGACCTATTTTATATTTTTATTTGGAAACAGGGTCTCTTAAGCCAGTGATGCTGGCTCCCAACCAGCGCGATCCTCCTTTCTCTGCCTCCCAAGCGCGGGGATTACAAGCATGCGCCACCATGCCCGGCTTAATTGGGTAAATAATTTAAATAATGGGTGCTGCTATGTCAGGCCCTTGAAGTACACATATTTGAGGTACTGTTATCCTGAATTTTATTTTATTTTGGTAATGGGGGTTGAGAACAGGAGCTTTCTTCTGCTGAGCTACACCCCCAGCTTTTTTTTAAATTTTTCTTTTGAAACAGGTTTATGAGAGTCTAATTCCTTGCTGAGGTTGTTCTCCAACCTATGATCCTCCTTTCTTAGCTTCCCAAGTACTGGGATTTCAAGCGTACACTACCACGCCCGGCTCACCTGTAGTTTATGAAGGGGAAAACCAAAGGAAACTCATGGAAGTGAAGGGACAAGGTTGTACAGCCCAGAAATGGTGGCTCTGTGGCCTAGATGCATCTAAACACTGTGCTTTGTCTACTCTGACTTGGGATGAGTACATGCCCTCTATTTATTTATTTACTTATTTATTTATTTATGGTGGTAATGAGGTTCCTGGAAACCCTTCTACCTCCAGGCTACACTCCCAGACACCTATTTTTATATTTTTTATTTGGAAACAGGGTCTCTTAAGCCAGCGAGGCTGGGTTTGAACCTGCACAATCCTCCTGTCTCGGCCTCTCAAGCGCGGGGATTACAAATCTACACCACCACACACGGCTATGTCCTCTTTTTATTTATTTATATTTATTTTTGTTGTTTCTTTTTATTTTTTATTTTTATTTATTTATTTTATTGGTGCACTGTATTCATACATCATAATGGGATAAAAATAATACTTTTGTAGACATACATGCACACATCGCCCAGTTAGCCCCTACCCGATCCCCACCCTGTTCCCTCCCCATCCCTCCTTCCCATGCTTGGCTTAGTGGTTGACATCTAGTATTATAGCAATTTATCCAAGTCCTCTTTTTAAGTAGCGAGCATCCTAGGACATTTAATAACTTCCTTCACGTTGTTTTCTAAATCTAAATTTGTCATATCGAAATGATTGAATAGAAAATATTAAAGTTATTCCTTTTGCCCCAATACAATGTTTTAGTGTCACGTTACTTTATGATATTTAAAAATCTTCCCTTATTTTGTTTTCAAGACTCTAAGCAATCCACTCAATAAGCGAATACTTGAATGTTTTCTCTCATATGTGAAAGCTAGATAGAAATTGAGAAATGAGAGACCTCAGCTAAAGGAGCAGAGACTCCAGTGCAATGACGGGCGGACTTAGGAAGTGGAGGCGGAGCAGGGATTGAGATGTAAGAAGGGGCAGTTTAAATAACGCCATGTATGTGTATGGAATGACTGATGCCGGTCTCAATATTACGTATGGGAGCTGGGATCCGGAGGGGGGGCTCCAAGAGCTGTGTGCATGTGTATCCCTATCACTGTAACCTCAGTATGAGGTATACAGTGCATCAATAAAAGCAGAAAAAGAACAGTGCTTGGGTTATCGCCCACTGTATGCTACTCGTTTAATAAATGTTTATTTTTGTTATTATTCTTGAAAAATAGTGTGGCTCATCATATTTCATCTCTGCATTAGAGCTGTGCTTTAGGGATGAGAGCATACCTCTCAATTTTTGTCTCCATTAGTAGGTGAGAAATGGTTTCAGTAGAACATGGAGCCTGTGGTGGTTGGTTAGGCTTCTTTATTTTCTCTATGGGGCTCTATTTTTATAACATGGAGCATTTTCAGTGGGAATGAGTTCAGCAGTCATAAAGACTTGGGAGAAGGGTACGATCTTGTTAGGAAGGACTCTCTGGCTGAAAGGAAGTAAGGAGGGCTGGCACACTGGTCAGGCTCAATTCAAGATCAGAGTCAGAATCCTTATCTTCTGTTGGTGGGAAGGGGGCTGTGTGCGGCAGGGCTCCAGCAGAAAAAACGTGGCGCATTAAACCTGGGGTGAATTTACAGCCTCTGTTTGTCTCTAGAATGTCCCACAAAGCTCAAGTGTTGACAAGGCAATCCCCAGTGCAGCAAGCGTGAGAGGTGGTGCTTTAGGGAATGACTGAGTCCTATGGCTCTAAACCCTTGTTTAGTGGGGGCTGAATGGACTACAGGGAGGCACGCCTCCCTGGGGTAGGTCTCCAGGGCATGTCCCGGGAGGGCTTGTCGTCCCCCTGGGCCCCTTCCTCCCACTCTGCCTCCCACGAGTCATGACTGAGCAGCGTTCCTCACCCTGCTTTTCCACCATGATGGTCCACCAGATCAATGGAGTTGCCAACGTAGAACAAAACCTCTGAAATTATGAACCAAGACAAACTTTTCATTCTGTATGCTGTTTCCTTCCCGTATGTCAGGCATTTTGGTCTCAGTGATGAGAACCTGACTAACACAGTATTCAAATAAAGGAACACAAGAGAGGAGTAGTGAGGAGTCCTGGGTCCTATAAAAGCAGGGCACCATGACTGTCCTGCATCCTGAAGAACCAGGAGACGGCACAGAAACAGAGGTAGCCATATTGTGGGGACAGTAGGGTGGGATGGGATGCAGCTCCCCAGGTGGTCTCTAGGGAGGAGGTGGAGGGAATCAAACCATCCTCAGTCTATTTCCACTGATCTGCTTGTAACAGTAGCATCAGGTAGTCAGAGGACCTCTGTATGGTGCCACAGGTCAGCCTCCTGGGGCTCCAAGCATAGCAGAACGGGGGCAGAGGAAGATGTCCACTTGTTGAGAAAGTGCCTCTGCCTTACAGCAGGTGAATGGATGTGTCCCTAAGAGGCAGTAAGAGGACTGTGAATCCAGGGATACGCTGCTTGGAAGAGTTGGGAAATCAGGACACCCAGATGACCAAGTCAGCACATGAGACAACAGAAGGCCCAGTGGGGTGACTGCAGGGCACATGCGAGCAGGCTGTGCTGCAGGAGCCCAAGGCAGGGCAGGGCCTGTTTTGGAGAAGTCTTTGCATAGGCAGAGACCAGTTGGTGTGTTTTACAAGTCAAAAGCATTGACTTGTTCCCTAGAGAGTGTTTCCCGGGTCTCCAAGCAGATGTGGTCCGTGGTATGATGGTTTCACTTGGGACAAGGGCTACACTTGTTCATTATATTATGTCCAGAAGTTTAGAATGCCTGGAGGAAAGAGACAGTATTCTAAGAAGCTTAAAAATTCTAGATATGCTGCTGGATGTAGTGGCACCTGTCTGTAATCTCAGTACTTGGGAGGGTGAGATAAGGAGGACTGTGGTTTTGAGGCCAGGCTCAGCAACTTAATGAGACCCTGTTTCAAAATAATAAATAAAATAGGAATTGGAGGCTGAGCACTCCTGGGTTCAGTCCCCAGTACCACAAGAGAGAGAGAGAGAGAGAGAGAGAGAGAGAGAGAGAGAGAGAGAGAGAAGATATTCTGGATGTACCAGTATTGGGAAAGGGTTTCAAAATGTATCGATGTGCCAGTATTGGCAAATATTTTAAAAATGTATCTGAAAATAACTTCGGTATAAAAAAAAAGCCAAAAGCTTCAGGGAAAGGGCTGCAAAATTCCAGGGGCCAAAGGTAATTAGCAAGAGAATAGAAAAAGCCCAGAAGCCCAGGGTCTTTTACATTTTACAAATAAATAAAAGGATGTGGGGGGTGCCATGAGCCTTCAAGAGATCCCAGACTCTTATAATCAACTAACATCTTTTGGGGTAAAACCAACAACTTGGGGTCTGTGCTGGAGACGGGGCAGGTCCACAGGAAAAAATCCCCACATCAAAAGATCTGCCCCAGAGAAAGGGCAGATCTAGTCTGGTCAAAAGACTGGGTATAAAGCTACTCTGTATCTGAAAGACTTCAGTGACTTCTTTTCCAATCACCCCACTATGTCACCCTTTATGGCGTAGTGCTTTATGCTATCTTTCTGTCTTTTTTTTTTTATAATTAAGTCATTTAAGCTTAGAGTTCGGGCTAGTGTTTTCTATACCTAGCTCAGAACAAGAACCCGCAGCTACATCTCTCACGGTTACAGTTCCAGGAGCCCAACAGGCCCCCGGAACACTTCCACCACCTTCACACTGGACATGCAGATAGGAAGCAAACAAAAACAGCAAGGAAGAAAATCAAAAAGGGTTTAACTTGAAAAAGAATGAAGCATTTTGGAAATCTAAGCAGTGCACACCGTTTGTAGCACAAACATGGAGACCAGGAATGTTAAGAGTAACAGGCTATTCAGGATTGCTTCCAGTCCTGACTCCCACCTCTGAAGTCAACTTTCCGCCCAGGAGTGAGTAGCTGTGCTAGTCAGCTTTGCCCCTGTGGCAGTGACTGAGATTCCTGACAGGAACAGCTTGGAGGGGAGCCTTATTTGGGCTCAGTGTACTCTTGCTCTGTGCCTGAGATGAGGCAGGACCTCCAGGTGGAAGGCCATTGGTGGTGGGAGGTGCAGAAGGAAAGCAGCCTGGGGAAAGAATGGCTGGAGACAAAAATAACCCTTTTCAGGGCCTTCCCTCAGGGTGACGGACCTCCTCCACCAGGCCCCACTGCTCAGGAGCCACTCGGCCATGTACGGGGTCACAGCCTCATGCTCCAGTCATTGCTGAAGAGCCCGCCTCGACCTTACCGCAATGGGGAGCATGCTTTCAACACGGTAGCTTTTCGGGGACATTCCAGATTCAAGCTGTAACAGCCTTTTAAAAACAGATGTTATTTCAATGGCTCACACATCTGCTGGGAACCTCTCGGTGCTTCCTGCTGAACTTTGAATGAAACCCAAACGCCATAGTCTGCTAAAGGCCACAGGTGATCTCTCTCATGCTGTGGCTTCTCCAGTCCTCTCTTGTGTGTTCATCTCTGTTACAGCATTCTATCAATACTGAACCTCCCTTTCCTAAAACTGCATGTGTCTGACAGCTCCAGAGTCTTACACTTGTTCTTGATTCGGCCTGGTTTGAACCATTTTCTCTACCAGCCCCCAAAGAACTGAAGCCTTCCATTGCCAGTGAAAGTTGGTCACCCTCTACTCAGCACCCTAATTGCTTCCCTCATAGGACTCATCTCAGTATATAATGTTTACTTAGTGTTTACTTGCTTATCTCCTGCCTTTTCTGTAAGAGTACAAGTTCTGTGAGGTCAGGCTGAGTTCTGGTTGTATTGAGTCTCTACTTCCCACACCTAGCATGGGTGGCTGTATGAATGAGCAGTAGGTAGGTGGATGGGAGGGTGGATGAATGCAGGGTGAGTAAATGGACTGATGGGTAGGCAGACAGATGGAGGGATGGGTGGGATGTGTATGTATGAATGTCTAGATGTGCAGGTAGATGATGGATAGAGAGCTGAAAGGATGAACAGATGGCAGGGGAGTGGATGGATGTCTGAATGGATGGGTGGATAGATGGTAGGTGGGTAGATTGGTAGGTAAATGGTTGGCTAAATTTCCCCAAGTCTAGTCTTTTCTTTTTATGCTGGTACTAGAAAAACTATTATTTAATATATGATTTGTTTGTGTATTGCTCTGCTAGACACTGCTAAAGGTTTCTTGGCGCTTTACAATTGAAGAGAAGCAAACAATTAGAGGCAAAGCAGGAGTGATTAGACATGGAGGAAAAGCCATATTTATTCATTCCTGAATAATTACTCCAGAAATAATAGCTGTTATTTTAGTCAGTTTAGAATATAAAATTTGTCTCATAAAAACTGAAATGGTCAAAAGCCTAATTTTCTTGTAACAGATTATAAGCAACTTTCTCTGTGTGTTTACACATCAAGTGTATGTTGTGTGGATGTGTTTATGTTCATGTAGAGCCTTCATATACACAAATAACAAGGGTTCGAGGCCCATAGAAATTTTATCCTGTACTTTTGTATAAACGAAATGTTCCTTCTTTGCAAAAAGCTGAAAAATTCCAGGCAAATCTGGAAAATCTGTTTTTGTCTAAACCCTCTTTGAGCACTTTCTCAAGAATTTATGATGTCTGAGAAATTTTATACTTTGAGACACCAAAAGCCAAGATGGACAAAAAGTAAAAGGAATAAGTTGGAAAGAATTCTACCTCTATATACCATTCCATCACCAAATTTGTTATTTAATATGGGGCTAGGAAAACATATAAGGGAGAGAAACCTCTTTTTTTTTTTTTTTTAAATCTAACTATAGAATCTATAGCAAGGTGGTTCTACAGAGGGGAAAAGACTGCTGACAAAGCCGCACAGTCGGTCAAGGGAGCAGGATGGAGGAAAGGGCCTCAGGAGCAGGACCTGGAGAGCCGAGGACTGTGCGCGTGAATAAGCACGTTGACTTTGGAGGCCCGGGCCTGTGCTTCAAGTCCAGCTGCAGCCACCTTCCAGCCATGGGGCCTTCTTCCTTCCCTCCTACTCCATTTTTTTCCAATCTATAAAACTGGGATAACAACAGGTACTTTAATGCTGTTGCTATGAGGATCAAATGAGACACAGAATGCATGGAAGTCTTGGCACAGGATTCCTATTAGGCAACACTGAGCATACAGTCAGCACTCAATAAACGTTGACCACAACTGTCTGTCGCACCTAGCAGTGTGTGAGAGAAAACTCATTTGAGCCACACATGTCATTTAAAATTTTCCTAAGCTGGATGTGGTGTAAACACACATGCCTGTAATCCTAGTACTTGGGAGGCTGCGACAAGAGTTTGGAGGTTCTCTGCCAGCTTAGCAATTTAGTGAGGCCCTTAGCAGCTCAGTGAGACCTTGTTTCAAAATAAAACATAAAATAAGTCTGCGGGTATAATTAGAATGTAGAATGGTCTTGGGCTTAATCCCCAGTAAAACACACACAGACACAGACACACACACTTTCTCTCTCAAAAAAAAGTTCCAGTAACCACATGTAAAAGATAAGCAGAAAAAGCTGATTTTTATTTCATTCACTATATCTAAAATACTACCATTTCAGTATGTAATTAGTATGAATAATCAGCAAGATATTTTACTTTTTTTGCTAAGTCTTTGAAATCCTGTATTAATTCAAACTGACCACTTTTGAAATGCTAAAGAGTCACCTGTGGCTAGTGGCTACTGTATTTGATGGTGGCACAGGTCTCATCTGTCCCTAAATCCTAGAAGTGAACCCCTCAATGCACAAAATCTGTTTTTGGGCAGTCACACAGGTGGATTCCAGGTAAAAATCCCGCGTGCCTTGCAGCTCATTCCGTTGCCCAAGAGAGTGGATGAAGCTGGCTGTTGGCTTTGAGAGTGAAGTAATTTTTTATAGTTCGACGTATACTCCCGTGCACCACACTCACTTCTCTAGACACAAGTATCAGTGCCATGGATCCAGCACTGGGTTTTTTCACTGTCTCGTCAGTTCTAAGTGTGTGTATTAGGGTATATTTTTGGTTTGCCCAAGGATTCTTATAGAATTCAGAAACTGCATTACACTGCCAAGTACCAAAAGAAAATGTTTCCACATTCCTTTCTTCAGGTTTACTATTGTCTTATGGGGGAGGTTGCCCCCAGGAGCTTCCCGCCTTCTGTGCATCCATTTCTTTCTCACGAATGTTCACAGGAACCAGCAGATGGCAGTCAGATGCTTTATACTCAGTGTTTGCTCCTGGGCCCTGGGGAAAGAGTGTCTCTGAGTATCAGTAGTCCTTTGATGAGAAGGGCAGTGGGCCGTGTTTGGTCTTTGCCTGAGGCTTAAAGGGTTTCTGCAAAGAAATGAAGGCTAAGGTGGAGATTCCAGCATAGATCTGTCTTCTCTTGCTTAACATCTTCTGAACTGCTTCTTACTGTTTTTCACATTCAGTTCTTTCCTTTCAAAAGAGTTACATAATTCAAATGTGTACGTTCAAGTGTATATGGAATCATGTGCGCTCTCAGTGTTAGCACGTCTATTGCTCTCCCTGTCTTCCGCACTCTTAGCTCTCTGACACATGTTCTAAAAAGGTTAGTTCATGTAGTTGCACGTTACTGCAGAGCACCTGGTTTGTAGAAACGGAAACTTTGTTGAGCAATATTCACAGTTAGGCAAGTTTTACAATTCTATACTGTAAGTTTATGGCTTCTTCGGTTTACATAATTAAATAATTTTGCTAAAAGTAGGCTTCTTAGAGGATTCATGAGTGAAACCAAGAAATAGTAAAGATTAGATATCTAAGCTGGACATGGTGGCACATGCCTATAATCTTAGTACTTGGGAGGCTGAGAAAGGAGGATCACAGGTTTGAGGTCAACCTTAGCAACTTAGTAAGACTCTCAGCAACCTTTGAGACTGTGTTTTTAAAACGGGGGGGCTTTTGGAGATAGAATGTTCCTGGGTTCAATCCCTATTACCCCCCTGTACCAAAGATCAGATGTCTGATTACATTTTTTTTTTTTTTTTTGGTACTAGATATTAAACCTAGGGGCATTCTACCTCTGGGATACACTCTCAGCTCCACTTAAATTTTTTTTTTTTTATTTGAAACAAGGTTTTACTAAGGGCCTCCACAAGTGTGTGCACCATGCTCAGCTCTGATTACATGGTTGAAGTAAATACTAATGGCGTCAGTATTTTGTGGTGGCAAAAAGTATTGGCTTATTTGAACATACTAGAACATTAGATTATAACGCGTTAGTATTTTCATAAGCCAACAAGTAGATAATATACATGTGCTTCCTTAAAGAATTTTTTACTTAAAGAATAAAACTATGAGAATTCATAAAATCTGGTTTTTTTCCATATAAAAGCAGAGAAATGAAGGTCTCTAATTTGTGTTTATTATATCACTCATTAATTTCTCATTCATATACTCAACACATTAAGTTTTGCTGAGTGTCTAATTCAGAATGGAATTAAAAATCAGCTCTCCTGGGTCTTCAGCTTACAGATGACTGAATTCTCATCTCTACTTGCATGAGCAAATATTTGTAAAAAAATATATGGATATTCATACATATAATAAGAGATTTATGGGGAAAATTTATATATATATATATATATATATATATATATATATATATATATATATATTTGCTTCTCTGTCTCCTGAGAACTCTGACTGCTGATACAGCCAGACATAAAAGGACAATCATATGATACCATTCACATGAGGTACCCGGACCAGGAAAATTTATAGAAACAAAACAAATTTCAAAGATAACTAGTAATGAGTGGAGAGGAATTGGGAAGTTATTATTTAGTGGGTAGAGTTCTGTCTGGGATGACGAAAAATTTTAGAAATGGATGTGGTGATTATAATAAAACATCGTGAATGCACTTAGTACTGTTTGGGTTGTTCACTTAAAAGTGAGCGAGCGGAGGATATAGCTCA
Organism: Muscardinus avellanarius; assembly: GCF_963383645.1. NCBI lineage: Eukaryota > Metazoa > Chordata > Mammalia > Rodentia > Gliridae > Muscardinus > Muscardinus avellanarius. The sequence goes on from NC_137806.1 coordinate 208,190, forward strand.
GTGGTAGAACACTTGCCTCGGATGTGTGAGGCTTCAAACAAAACAGACAGGAGACAAAAAATGGTTACATGGTAAATTTTATGTTATGTGTATTTCACCACAATTTTTCTTTTTCTTTCTTTCTTTTTTTTTTTGTGTGTGGGTCTGGGGATGGAACCCAGGGGCATTTGACCTCTGAGTTACAACCCCCACCATATTTTGTATTCTTTCTTTCTTTCTTTCTTTCTTTCTTTCTTTCTTTCTTTCTTTCTTTCTTTCTTTCTTTCTTTCTTGTGGGTCTGAGCATAGAACCCAGGGGCATTTGACCTCCAAGCTTCACCCCCTGCCCTATTTTTCATTCTTTATATTTTTTGAAACAGGGTTTCACTAAGTTGCAGAGGGCCTCACTAAGTAGCTGAGGCTGTCCGGGAACCGTGATCCTCCGATCTCAGCCTCCCAAATTCTGGAATTACAAGTATGTACCACCACACCTGGCCTGTATTCTTTATTTTAAACAGGGTCTCAGTGAGTTGCAGAGGGCTCACTAAGTAGCTGAGGCTGTCTGCGAACCACGATCTTCCGGTCTCAGCCTTCCGAATACTGGGATTATAAGCGTGTGCCACCATGCCTGGCTTTTCACCACAATTTTTAAAACGTGAAAAATAAAAATATAAGCATAAACTTTATGTTCAGTGGGGCATTTGGAGTAAAAGGAAGAACATAACTAAAGGGCAAAGGGGCAGCAAAGAGTGAGGCAGAACCATCAAGTCTTAGAAAGGCTTCAAAGGTTTCTTGTGTAAAGTTTTGGTAACCTAAAGTTGACAGGATGATGGGGCAGGTCTGGAAGTGAGGGTGTAAGGCAGCGAAGCTTGGGGCCAGTATTAATGAGTCGTAGTTCAAGTAACTCTGTCTCCAGGAAATAGTGCCCTTAGGCAGGGCTTGGGCTATTCAAGGAGGTATTAGCCAATGAGCAGGGTGCTTTGCTGGGAATCCCAGATGATAGTTCAATACAGAAGTCAAGAGGGTTGAGTAGAATCCAGCTCGAATCGGGCCAGAGTTGTTCATAAAATCAAGTCATTATTTCTTTATATTTCAAATAGAAAGATGAACAAAGGGAAACAGAGCAGAACAAGCCCACAAAGTGGCTAATAGCTCACGTAGAAGCGGCTGGCAATGCTGTCAGTGGCCCTTGAGGCTCCTTAGCTCTCAGCACTGAGTGCCAGGGGCTCAGGAGATCTGACCAGACTAGTGGACATTGGCCACTAGGACGCGTGAGTTCATTCCAGACCACTCTGGGAGCTGATGAATTGCTTCTGTCATGATGACCTTGCATTTGAAAGCTGCTGATAAGACATTAGTGACGGGGAAATTGGAAGAAGTAGCTGTAGGGAAGGTTAGGGCCACAGTTAATGACATGCTGGAGTCTGAATTGGATTCCAAAACAGAAACCCCCTGAAGTGATTAAAATGAAAGCACGGCCTTTGAAAGACTAAGCAGGTGTGAAGGTTGGTGTCTGTGCTCGAGTCATTAAGTAGGTGAGAGATAATTACAGCCAGAACCAAAATGGCAAAATGCAGTCGAAGACTTAGATATACAAGTTATCTCTCAAGAGGTGCTGGGAAGAGGGAAGTATGCTAAATTTATATCTCTCATATTTTTATTTATTTCACTTATTTAAAAATAAAAATGTATTCATTTATTTTATATGCTCAGTAGAAAATTTAGAAAATAAAAAATAGAAGGCCAAAAAAAATTATTTTGTTTTTCTTGTACCAGGATAATCCTCATTGATATTTTGCTATATTTCCTTCAAGTTTTTTCTATAGTTAGATATTTAGATTGCTTGCTTGATTGTTTTACATGTTATATGCATATAATCTTATAATAGTTTTTCATATGACACAATCATATAACTTAGAGAAAATTTAGATAGTACAGTGGTGAAGGGTAGAGGCTCCAGAACCAGATTTTTCAGGTTAAACTCTCAAAATCTGCTATGAGGCCTCTGGGTGACAAGCTCTGTAAAGTGGTGGTAATAATAGTAACAAGCTTACAGAGTTGTGAGGTTTAAATGAATTGACGTATGGGAAGTATTTGGCATATGGCATATAGTAATTTTATGTTTTGGACATTTTACTAAGTTATTGTAAAGTTATAATAGTTTATGTATGAAAATTTTTGAAGATTTTTGCTCAAAATAGAAAGTAGCATATTCACAAGGAATGGTGGTATCATCAACGTTTATAGGAAAGGAGAAAGAATGGCTGGAAAGAGCCAAGGAATACAGATAGCTTTAACTGTATTCCGTTGAAATTAGAGAGAAAAAGTACAGGTAATAACCAGGAGGGCTAGGAGATACAACACTGACGATCAAAAAAGAAGTTATAATCAGATATATGGATTCAGGGAACAGCTGCAAAGAAGACAGGTAATATAAAAATGAGATCATTAAAGAAAGGGAAAGTGTCAGGGTCAAAAGCTTGGAAAACATCTATATGAAAGAAGGTAGTAGAAATAGAAAAGGTGGAAGAAGAGTTCAAAGAAATCTGAAGACAAAAAAAGAAAGGAGAACTAAGGGAGTATAAGATGCGGTTTGGTCATGAAAGCCAAAGTTCCCTTAATGTGTCGGCCCTACAGTGGTGCCACTATACCAGAGAGAAGACCTCCAGACATCCTAGAGGGGCAAGAGACCTAGCACCGTCTTCCTCTTCTGGGTCACATTTTTCAAGGCCAGTGTGAAGACCTGCCCAGCTCTGCTTTTTTCCTTTCTCCTCTTCTCATATTTCCCTCGGTCCTATCCCACTTCTTCCTGCCTTTGCCTCTGCAGTCTGCCCAGCTCAGGCTGGCTGGCAGTTTTCTCACACAACAGGGGACGGTTGTGAGGCGATCCCTTCGAGCCTCGCTGGTTTAACTCCCGGTGACGATGTGCAGGGAGGAGGCTAGGGGTGTGCTGCTGCGGATTCCTCATCTGTCCGTCAGAGGGTGGCCAGGATTCTTCCTTAGGAACTGTTGACACTCGTTTGGAAACAAGCCCAATCTTCCAGGTTTGCAAATGCCCCAGGAGAGCCAAGGCAAGGAACTGCACGTACTAAGCAGGGCAAAAGAAAGCATATTAATTGTCACAGTAGTTTACTATTTCTAATTTTTATGGACCCCAGGGCCTCATGCCTCATGCCTAAGAGGCAAGTGCTCTGCCACTGAGCTACATCCCCAGACTTTGTTCCTGTGTCTTATTTTATTTATTTTATGGTAGTAGGGTTGAACCCAGGGTGCTCCACCCTGACCTATACCCCAACCTTGGTTTTTTTTGTATGTTATATTTTTATTTTTGTGTGGTGCTGGGTATTGAACCCAGGGCCATTCTACCTTTGAGCTACATCCCCAGCCTGATTTTTTAAATTCTTTATTTTGAAACAGGGTCTCACTTAGTTGCGGAGGTCCTCACTGTAGCTAAGGCTGGCCGTGAACCCAGATCCTCTTATCTCGGCCTCCCAAGTACTGGGATTACAAGCGCGTGCCACCATGTCCGGCTTCTTTACTTTCTATTTTTATATACTTATACTGGTGCATTATAGTCTCACATCACAATGTAGTTCCTAGAGATGGTGACATACACGCACAGAGCACGCGGTGGGCTTCCTCTGGCTCCTCCCCACTCCTCCCTTCTCCATACAGGGTATTAAGATTGGCACTGGTATTCTCACATATGCATATAATGTCAACAAAAGTGATTCCTTCATTGATCCTCTTTCTCTCCCATCTCCTTTCCTTAGACTACCTCCTGGATCCACTGAACTTTTCCCTCTCTTGTCTGAAGTCCCTCTAGTATCCCAATCACTCCCTAGCTTCTGCATATTAGAGAAAACATATGATTCTTCACTTTCTGTGACTGGCTAACTTCACTTACTGTTCTCCAGGCCCATCAATTTTCCTGCAAATGGCATAATTTTGTACTTTTTTATGCTGAGTAACATTCCATTGTGCGTATAGCTCATAATTTTGTAATCCATTCATCTGTTAATGGACACCTAGATTGGTTCCATAATTTGACTATTATGAATTGTGCTGCTAAGAACATGGATATATATGCATGTATTACTGTAATTCTATGATTTCAGTCACTTTGGAGAGATGCCCAGAACTGATAGAGCTGGATATTTTTAAAATTTCAAATAGGATCTCCCTGAAGTTGCTGAGACTGGACTTGAACTTGTCATCTTCCTGTCTAAGCCTCGCAAGTACTGGGATTCCAGGTGTGCACACTGTTTCTTACTTTTGTGTTTGTTTTCATAGTGCTGAAGATTGAACTCAGGGCTTCATGCATGCTAAGCAAGTTCTCTACCACTGAGCTATGGCCCCAGGCTTCTGTGTATCATCATCATCATCATAATCATTATTATTATTATTATTATTATTATTATTACTATTATTGTGGTGGTACTGGGGTTTCTGGAAACCATTCTACTCCGGGCTACACTCCCAGACCTATTTTTATATTTTTATTTGGAAACAGGGTCTCTTAAGCCAGTGAGGCTGGCTTTGAACCTGAGCAATCCTCCTGTCTCCACCTCCCAAGCTCGGGGATTACAAGCGTGCGCCACCATGCCAGGCATGTGCCTTATTTTTAAAAGGTGAAAGAAGAGCATATAATTGGAGGCATTAAAGGTTCCAAGAAGGTGCAAGAGTAAGACATAAGTACAGGGGAATGCATTAAAGAGAGGAATGACATTTATTTTTAAATTGAGAGGACAACATACGTGGAAATTTTGAGGTAAAGAGTAGAGCAACTGAAGGGTTTCATGTAAGTTGCTGACGTTAGGGGTGTAGGCAGGCTTATAGCTTGTGCCTGATAGATAAAGCGCATGAATTCTGAAGTCAGAAACTCTAGGTTCAGATCCCAGACCAGTCACATCCCACTTGTGAGACCTTTAGAAATTTCCTAATTCCCTCTGTACATTGATTTCTGTATGTGTATAAAAATATAATAATAGGCAGCTGGAGGTGTAACTCAGTGATAGAGTGCTTGCCTAGCATGCACTAGACCCTGGTTTCTATCCACAGCACCACAAAGAAAATAAAACCAATCAAAAATGTAGCGATGGTATTAATGATATCTAACTTGTATGTTTGTAATAAGGATTGAACGCATTACTATACCATTACTATTACTATTAATTATTACTATTAAATGCATTACTATTAAAGATAGTGTTTACCTATCTTTATTAAAGATAATTAGGCCAACCTATGCCAGATAATCTTGGGAAAACCCAGAAATAAACAGAAGAAAATCCTCTGGTAATTGTCAACAGCAATTCAGGCAGCCAGATATCCAGTACCAGAGAGACCCACTGCCTACTTTATTTTTCTTTATTTGCCTTATCACCACCAGATTATGTGTTGGCATGTTACACATTATATATGCTGCATATTGACATATATTATATATGTGGTTATATTTTTATATTATAATTATTATTTGCCTTTTACCACCAAAAGTGAAGTTAGCAGAGGTCAGGGACTTTGTTCTATTTTGTTTATAATTAACACAATAATTTTGAAAGTAAATAGTGAATTAAAAAGACATTAGCTTGTGGGGAAGTTGGTTCAGAACTGAGCTTGAGTTCCACTAGACCTGGGCGGATGAAACAGGGTGTAATCCAGGAAGGGCTGCGGTGGGAGGTGGGGTCTGGGCTGGAGGAAGGGTGGATGCGGGAAGAGAGGAAGCAGAGGGTTGAAGTTCAGGCTGCAGAGGTGTGAGCAGAGTTCTTGGTGGAATGTCCACAGGAGCGCTTAATGGGGCTCAGGCCCGGAAGCGCATTCCTATTTGTTCTTTTCCAGTTTTGTTGTTAATTTTTGGGAAATTATATTTGTCAAGCTTAAAGTATAGATTAAAATACAAATAACTGTTTATAATGTTTTCCGATGTGTTGAATATAGTCCATGGCTTTTTTACTTAGTATTTCATTTTCATTTGTGTTGTTCTTAAATAAAATTTGAGGCTTAGTTTATTTTGATGGGAGAGTTTTCTTTAAAATCTTAGTTCTTTCTTTAAAAGAAACTCATTTGACTGCATTTGCTGATGCAAATTATGTCCTGGTTTTTAATTTGTTCAATCATAAATCATTTTTATTCCTTCCTGCTGATATTTTCAAGATTGTATTAGTTTCTCTTCTTTTATAGAGCCTTCAGTTGAGTGTTTAATAATTTATCAAACAAATAGCTGTGTGGTTCCTGAAACCAGTTTTTGTTGGTTTTTGACTGGAGGGGCAAACCGAAGGGAGGGCTGCTCTCTGCTACTTCAAGTCCTCAGTTGCCTGGGTGTGTGTGCATGCGTACGTGAGCGCATGTGCAATGCTCCTCCACAGTCAAGAACTGGACATTGTTGTTGCTCAAATCTTAAAACGGCTTAAAGTGTTGAATCCTAAGGCATTATTTCCTTTATAAATCTCAATCACCTTGAAATTATCCTCTTCTGTCATTTTAAATAGTCTTGCTTTATTTTTCTCTGCTGCCACCAGTTTATAATTTCACCCAAAGGCTGTGCCCAATTCTGTACCCTGGGCTGCTTGTCAGGTTTCCCACCCATGTTTTGCAAGAAGACTACTTAATAGTGATGGAAAGCAGAGACCCTAATGTATGTGATTCTGGGTTCACACCCCAGCTCTGGCACCTCTTAGCTGAATGGCGTTGGTCAGTAGTTTGGCCCAAGCCTCAGCCATCCCACCTACTAAGTGGGGATTAGGATGGCTCCAAAGAGCAGTTGGAAGCATTTTAGGGGATGACGACTGTCGAAGGCATCATGAAGAGGATGTTAGCTAAGCTAGTTTGTTTATACTTTTCAAGAGGATTTTACACACAGATTTTAAAATGCCATCTACATACTACCTAATGTTGTTGTTGTTATTATGGTATTGGAGAGTGAACCCAGGGGAATTTTACTTCTCAGCTACACTCTTAGCCTTACTGTATTTTTCATTTTGAAACAGGACCTCACTAAGAGTTGCTGAGACTGGCTTTCAACTTGCAATCCTCCTGTCTCAGGCTCCCAAGTAGTAGGATTACAACCATAGGCCACCATGCCCAGCTCCTCCCCTATGTTTTAGCTATTATCAGTTCACATTTAGGAAAGTGAAGACAGTTGGAGATTAAGTGCATTATCTGTGGGAATTAGTTTTCTCATGCCCAGCCACATTATCTTCTAAAGCTATGTTAGCTCTTAGCCTAAATCGGGAAATAATAGGTTTTTGCTCTAGTACACAAACACCCCTCCACCCATTCTTTGATTATTTCCCAGTGTCTTCATCCTCCAACTAAAATCTTTATAGGTAAGGCTTAACATGTTGCCCCTTCCACCCCAAATTTGCACTTTATCTGTAAAATTTTAAGCCAGAAAGCTCAGGAGGTGAAAAATGAATCTCTAAAAGACATTTTCAAGGCCAGGGGCAGTGTTGAGCAAGGGGCCTCCTCAACACACTTTCTTATTACATCTTGTGGTAGACAGAATGATACGCCCCCCTCAAGTATGTTCATGCCCTATTTCTTGTAGCTGACATCTCACCTAACATGCCAAAAGAGACATTGCAGCTATGACTAAGTATAAGATCTTGGGATACAGAGATTGCCTGCATTACCTAGCAGAATCAAGGTAATCACAAGTGTCCCTGTGAGAGGGAGGTAGGGGGCCAGAGGGTCAGAGTCAGAGAAAGAAATGTGCGGATTAATGTAGAGAGAGGGAGGGAGAGTGAGGGGGAGAGAAGGAAGACATTTCACTGCTGCCTTTGAAAATGGAGGAAGGAGCTACAAATCAAGTATGCAGGTCTTCCTCTCGAAACTAGAAAAGACAAGTCAGCCAAGTAGGTAGACTTACACCAAGGCGTGGAGCACAGCTATCCAGAGGAAAAAGACCTTAAGGCTCTAATTTACCCAAAGGCATCTGATAGACTAGCAGTAATCTTAGAAGACTTACGTTCTGCCAAGGACAGACAGGGCACTCAGGTTTATTACCACTTATCACTTGGGCGGACTCTACAATTGATGTGATTAGCTCTTTTGGCACTCAATTCCTTTGCTTAAAAGGAAGAATGCAGATGAGACAAACTCACTTTTTCTAACTTTACTCCTACCCTGCTTGACTTATTATTATTTCTCAAACTTAAACCTCCTATGTCAGGGCATTTGCACTCACTGTTTTCTCTATGAAGCACATGGCTTTCATTACTTTTTTCAGGTTTCTATGGGAAAGGCCTCTATTCTGAAAGGCCTTTCTTCATTGATCATTCTATGTAGGATTACCACCCACATGCTTTATTATCTTACTTTGCTTAATTTCCTTCATATTTCCTCCCACATTATAGTACTTATTTGTTTCCCTAACTAATAGAAAATTTCATGTGTCCAAGAAGATTGTTCCATTTGTTACTATACCCTCAGTGTCCATTGCCTGACTGAGTACATAGTAGGTGTCTTAGTCAATTTCACATCACTGTGACAAAATGCCCAAGATAAGCAACTTAAAAAGAAAAAAGGAGTTATTTCATTCATGGTTTCAGAAGTTTCAGTCCATGGCTGCTTGGCCCCATCTCTTGAGGCCCATAGCAGGGAACAAGAGGTAGAGCAAAACCATTCACATCATGGTGGCCCAGAAGCAAAGAGAAAGAAAAGGCGAGGTCTCAGTTACCTTCAAGACTGCTCCCAGTGATCTACCTCCTCTAGCTAGGCTACCTCTTAACCTTTTACCACCTCCCAATAGTGCCTCACTGGGGCCCAAGTCTTGACACATGAGATCTGGGGAAACACTGAAGACAAAAGACATAGCAGGCACCCAGCTGTTGTCAGCTCTCTAACCAGCTGGACATCAAAACAGTGGAGGGAGCCTAGGTGACTCTTGACGTGGCAGGTGACAGGGCTCAGTTCTATGCTCTGCTCGTCTGTCCTAGGTGTTTTTATAAATAGATGTGTTTTTTAACTGGGGTTGACAGCACCCCAAAGGCCAAAGTATTTACAATGCTTTTAGCTTGTAGATTTGGAAAGCTAATCTTTTTTTTTTTTTTTTTTTAGGTCTGGGGATGGAATCCAGAGGCATTTGACCTCTGAACTAGAGCCCCTGCCCAATTTTTTATTCTTTATTTTGAAACAGAGTCTCACTGAGTTACGGAGGGCCTCACTAAGTAGCTGAGACTGTCCGCGAACCGTGCTCCTTCAGTCTCAGCCTCCCGAATGCTGGGATTACAAGCGTGTGCCAGCACACCCAGTTTGGAGAGCTAATCTTTACCCCAAACAGATAGAGACAGTTCTAACAAAACAATCCTCCATAGATTACCAAAATAATCTCTTGTCTATTACTGTCAAGAACAAGAGGATTATATGTTAATAAAGTTTTAAGAAAAGAGTAATAATATATAATAAAAGAGAGAGAAATGTGAGAAATAATGAGATCTTTTCTATCAAAGGAATAGTTTGACTTGGGTTTCATATTGTACAACTGCCATTGTATGACATTACTTGTGCTGGTATTTTTGTAAAGATAGCATTTTGTGGAGATTGTTAGCACCAACCCCTTTCCCAGAATCCCCTTCAGCTGATGACATAAAGATTGTGAGGCTATGGTCTCACCAATTTGAGCACATCACAGAAACTTCGTGTTGGAAATAAAACATCCAACAGGTTTCCTTTCCTGTGTGCTGTTCCTGCATACCTGACTTACTTAAAATTCACCTTGTTGAGCTGCTTTCAAATACATGTCTTTTTTCTTAAACGACGTCATAAAAATTTACCTCTAACAAGACAAAGGAGGAGGAGGAGGAGGAGGAGGAGGAGGAGGAGGAGGAGGAGGAGGAGGAGGAGGAGGAGAAGGAGAAGAAGAGGAAGAGGAAGAAGAGAAGAAGGAGGAGAAGAAGAGGGAGAAGGAGGAGAAGAAGAAGAAGAAGAAGAAGAAGAAGAAGAAGAAGAAGAAGAAGAAGAAGAAGAAGAAGAAGAAGAAGAAGAAAAGAAAAGAAAAAGAAGAAGAAGAAGAAGAAGAAGAAGAAGAAGAAGAAGAAGAAGAAGAAGAAGAAGAAGAGGAGGAGGAGGAGGAGGAAGAAGAGAAGGAGGAGAAGAAGAAGGAGAAGGAGAAGAAGGAGGAGAAGGAGAAGAAGAAGAAGAAGAAGAAGAAGAAGAAGAAGAAGAAGAAGAAGAAGAAGAAGAAGAAGAAGAAGAAGAAGAAGAAGAGGAGGAGGAGGAGGAGGAGGAGGAGGAGGAGGAAGAGGAGGAGGAGGAGGAGGAGGAGGAGGAGGAGGAGGAGGAGGAGGAGGAGGAGGAGGAGGAAGAAATGACTCTCAGTCTTCATTGTTTTCTCTTCCTCAATGATTTTTCCTTTGCTGGCCATTTTTGTGTCTCACTGAACTTTCTGCTACTATCTCCTTACCTTTCTGCCAAGGTTTGACCAGGAGAAGATGCAAAAGCTCCAATTGTCCTTTATCTCTGAAGTTGAAGTCCTTCTAGGTCCTTTCTTTAGTATACTTTCTTTATGTTCCTGCCCAAATAGACAAATGCTTCCATTTCCTGATTTTTCTAAATGAAAGTAGTTTCCACTTGGGCCCAGGAATAATGTCTATCCCTGTTTCTTAATTCTTCTGACTTTAAGGATCCCTACATAGTAGGAGGTCAAGAGAGGAATTTCTCCCACTGAAACTCTCATTGTATATTTTCTTCCTGTCACTTGCTCCTTGTAAGCTGTGAGTCTTTAGTGACTGACATATGCACAGGTTCATGTGGTCTGTGCCGCCTCAGCATGTGCTCCCTGGCAATAACGTCACAGAGCAGCATGGTTTTTCCTGTAAGGCACAACCTGTGTAATGTAGGATGGTGACAGATACCTTATCCAGATCAACACTCTTGGCCCTAATGTTCTTGGTGCATTTTCTGAAACACTGACCGGTTCCCAGAAGACAGTTAAAGTACAGATTCATATGTGAAAGAGAGTGAGTGAATATTATAAGCTTCACTTGTAAGTTTCTCTGCACAGAAAGGGAGGATATATTTAGAGAGACATTTGAATCTGACGTTTATCTCAGCAAAACAGTAGCATCCTCTTTCCAGTCACACTAAGAACTTTGTCCTCCAAATAGCAGAAATTAGTGTTAGTTTGAACAACTACATGTGAAGCAAAGAAAGATTTCACCATCTGAGCAAAGTGACATCGCTTTGTTGTGGGAAGCTTGTTAATTTCAAATGGAAAATAATCAGCTCAGAAAAGGATGGGTGGGATTTGGTCTTCCTATTTTTCCTGTAAATTAGAGGAAAATGATTTTTGGCTGAAAGATGGCTTGGCAAGAAGTTTGACTCTCCAAAGGTTAACCCCTGTTGAGAACATAGGTTGTTATGACCTCCCGGAAAGGCAAGTCTCCTGGAAAAAGAGCTGAGGGCAATGTCTACATCCATCTGTCACACGCTTTGGGACTTGGCAGTGGACTCAGCTGCTTACAGCACAAGAGAATTTCTATTAGGAGAATGCTCTTCGTTAAGAGTTCCCTGGAACTTATGAGCCACAAATGGCAAGGTACAAATTTCTGGAAGGCCACCTCTCTTTTCTACTCTCCCCATTTCTAGGTTCTTGTCATGAGCAGCTGAGAAAAGGCTGGGAGAGAAGTAAAGGAAAATAAGAATTTCTAGAGGGGTCAGGGTTTGTAGCCCAATGATAAAGCACTTGCCTAGCATGGTGAGACTCTAGGTTCCATCCCCAGGACTGAAAAAAATCTAGCTTTTAAAATTGTAATAATAAAAACAAAACTGGAAAACCACCAGGTCATATGACCCAGTCTACAAAGAAGCAAATTATACGTAAATGCTGCCTCTGCACAGAGAGCTCGGCTTCCGCTTCCTTCTCATGCTGTTCTCCGTACTCTCTTTCATCCTCTTTTCTCTCTTCCTATTTTTCTCACCCTGATTCACTTTTCTTTTTCCTTTATTTCATTCCGTGTCTACCTTTCATATTCTTCATTCTCTTTCCTTTGAGTCTCACTTAGCCTCTCCTTATTCCACAATTTCTGTTCTTCAGAAATTCTGTATTTTATAATCTGAGACTGGAACATGACTTGAAGCAACAGGTGGTAGCAACAATTGAGTTCTTTAAAATATTTATAAGCAGCTAAGGAAGTGCTTAGGATAAAACTTCTCTCATTGTCTCTATATTGTCTTTTTGGATTAGGATTTTAAAAACTGAAATATTATAATGTTTACTTAAAATATAATTGAGGATTTTTTATCGCCAAGTATGATGACACATACCTATTATCCCAGTACTTGGGAAGCTGAAACAGGAGGGTTTCAGGTTCAAGGACAGCCTCAGAAACTTAGTGAGACTCTTATCAACCTAGCAAGACTCTGTTTCAAAATCAAAATTAGAAGATAGGACTGGGGATGTAGCTCAGATTTAAAATGCCCCTGCACTTAATCCCCAGTAACACACACACACACACACACACACACACACACACACACACACACGCACACACATTGACTTGTAACTATTTCAGCATCATTTTAAAGTCACGATGAAGATCTATGATAGCTTTATACATGTCAATGTCAATGAATTAAGGTGCTTTTTACCTGTTTTTTTTTTTTTGTGTGTGTGTGTGTGTGTGGTGTTTTTTTTTTTTTGTTTGTTTGTTTTTTGTTTTAGGTCTGGAGATGGAACCCAGGGGCATTCGACCTCTGAGCTACACCCCTGCCCTATTTTTTTTATTCTTTATTTTGAAACAGGGTCTCACTAAGTTGCAGAGGGCCTCACTAAGTAGCTGAGGCTCTCTGAAAACCACATTTCTGCAATCTCAGCCTACCGAATGCTTGTTTTTTATTAGTTTCATTTTAAAAAGTTTTTTAAAATAATTAGTATAATAGACATTATAGCACTCTCTGGATTAGAAAATATTTCTTTTTTCATGTTTTATTTATTTATTTATTTATTTTAATATTATAGCAATTTATCTAAAATTAACAATGATAGTCTCATATAACAGATTCATTTGTCTGGTATCAAACTTTTGATCACTTAGAGATAACATTTCAATATTTCTTTCTTGTTTTCTTTCTTACCAGAGGATATTTCTCTCTCTCTCTCTCTTTTTTTTTTTTGGTGGTACTGGGGTTCCTGGAAACCCTTCTACCTCCAGGATACACTCCCAGACCTACTTTTAATAAATATATTTTTGGGAACAGGGTCTCTTAAGCCAGCGCGGCTGGCTTTGAACCTGCGCGATCCTCCTGTCTCTGTCTCCCAAGCGCGGGGATTACAAGCGTGTGCCACCATGCTTGCCTCTTTTGTTTTTTTAAGGGGAAACTATCATACATTTTTTTTTTTTTCCAGAAGAAAATCTATCCTAACATGAAATATGAACTCTAAATACCCAAAACAATCTCGAAAAAGAACAAAGCTAGAAGATGTACATTATCTGATTTCAAACCTTATAAAGCTACAATAATTGAAACAGTGTAGTACTGCTATAAAGGCAGATATACAAACCAGTGGAGTAAAATAAAAAGCCTAGAAAGAAATTCTTCCATATATGGTCAAGTTATTTTTGACAAGGTTTCCAAGAACATTTGGTGAAGAAAATAATAATCTTTTCACTAAATATTGTTGAAAAATAATAATTACATGAAAAAGAATAAAATTGGATCCTTACCTAACATCATATATAAATATTAACTCAAAACAGATAAAAGACCTAAATGTAAATCTTAAGACTATAAACTTTTAGAAGAAATCCTGGGTTATAAAACTTCACAACATTGAAATTGGCAGTGATTTCTTGGATATGATTCCAAAGGCACAGGCAACAAAAGAATAAACAAACAAACTTAATAAAAAATTGTAATCCAAAGACAATGTAAACAGAATTAAAAGTTACTGATAGAATGGGATAAAACATTTCCAAATGCCATATCTGAAGTTATATTAATATTCCAAATAGAAATACTAAAAATTAGCAACAATTAAAGCAAACAATACAATTTAGAAATAGGTAAAAGACTAAAATAGATAATAAATCTCTAAAATTTTTTATATGACCAATAAACACATGAATATCATTCATCATTATCATAATATAACTAATCATTAAGGAAATACAAATAAAAACCATAGTGAAATACAACTTCACATTTGTTAGGATGGCTACTTAACATGAATTAGCTTGCTCCAGCCCTTTACCTTGAGTTTGTTACTATCTTTACTTGTAAAGTGTGTTTCTTGTAAGCAGCAGATGGATGGATTCTGGTTTTTAATCTATTTTGCTACTTTGTCTTTTTGTTGGGGAATTGAAGCCACTTACATTCAGTGTGATTATTGAGAGATAACTTTTAATTCTTAATATGTTAAGATTTTATTTCTGTTCAAAATACTGTTTATTCTTCTTTGCTTAGTTGTCTGCTGGATGGAAAATTTTGTTTCTCTGGTTCTGATGTGTATTACTTATTTCTTCTTTGTAGTTAATCTCTTTGAGTATTTTCTCTAGCACTGGTGTTGAAGACATAATTCCTTCAGTTTCTGTTTGTCATGGAAGCTTCTTATTTCCCCATCTAATTTGATAGATAGTTTTTTTAGGTAGGAAACTTTTGGCTGGAAGTTGTTTTCTTTCAGAGTTTGGAATATGTTACTCCAAGCCCTTCTGGCTTTCATGACTTGCTTGGGAACTCTGGAGTGATTCTAATTGATTTGCCTCTGAATGTCCCTTGGGCTTTTGTTTTTGTTTCCTTTAAGATTCTCTGCTTGGCTTCTACATTGGTCATTTTGACAATTATGTGGCATGGGGAACCTTTTCTCTGATCCTGTCTAAAGGGAGTTCTATAAGTTTCCTGGACCTGTGTGTCGACCTCTTGCTCTGTGTTTGGAAAATTTTCTGCTATTATTTCTTTGAAGAGATTATTGATACTTTTAGTTTCACCATCTTTTCCTTCCTCTATTCCAATTATTCATAGGTTAGCTCTCTCAAAATGGGCCCATATTTCTTCAATGTCAGATTCCTGCTGTCTGATATTTTTCTAAGTTATAAGTTATGCGTTCATTTTTGGAGTGATCATCTTCTAGGAGAGAGATTCTATTCTCCATGTGGTCTAATAGATTGTTTATAGTTTGAATTGATGCCTTTACTTCAATGATTGCATCCTTTATTTCTTTTAGATTCTCTCTAAATTCTTTTAGAAGGTCCTATATTATTTCTACAGTTATATTCCTAATTTGATCTTCTGGAGATCTCTGAATTTCTGTGTTATCAGGTTCTGATATTATGAGGTTGTGGGCATTCATTGCTCTATTGTTGTTCCTCTTTCCCATGATTTCAGAAGTTTGTGCCTTCTCTGGGTTCTTCCCTGGGTCACCATGACTTCACTTAGGGTGCTCTGGATCTCAAGTTTTTGGTAATATCAGCTGCTACTACTCCTTTACTAGGTTGTATCACAAAGTCTCATACCCAGGGAGTTAATTGAGGCTGTGCAAGACCGTGGGGGTGCCGGGCTGGGCATTTTCCCATGGGGATCTGAGACTAGGGTGTGGTATCTCTGCCACCACTACTCCTTCACTGGGTTGGACTGCAAAATCTCAGACCCAGGGAGATTATCAAAGCTGCGCAAGTCCCTGGGGGTGAAGTGCTGGGATTTCTCCTTTAGTGGCTGCAATTGCACTTACAGTTACTGTGTGAGCTGATGTGGAGCTGTTGTGGGCGTGGTGAACTCGCCACCACTGCTGGCAATATGGTGCCACTCTCATGCACTCAGCCGTGAGACTGGCATATTTCTTTTCTGGTTTTGAGCTCCGTTCTGAGTCCCTGGAAGGCGTGATGAGCTTGGCCACTGGGAGTTTTAGACATTCTTTGCACTGAAAGAACTGTTGAATTACACCCGGATGATCCACAGATGCTCACTTCAGCTCCTTGTTTACCTTTCATCTCTGGAGCCTGGTGCTGTGAGGCAAGATGGCACCAGCGCGGCATTCACTGCCACAGTGCAGGCTGGTTTCTTTTCTGGTCTCTGGTTGTTCCTCTAGTCTTCTTTTTCTCTGTCCCTTGTGTTTACATTTTTTATTTCTCTGATAGTGTTTTCTGGCTATGAAGAGTGGTGATTTTGTGGCAATAGAGATCAAGTGTTAGCAGGACTCGTAATTGCTGCTTTTCTTGGTCACCATCTTCCCAGAAGTCTTGAAAATATTTCTTAATTATAATTAACTAATTGTCCAGATTTTTAAAAAATTAGTTGATAATTAATTTCCAGTTGTTAAAAGAAGCTGGAAAGCTGGGCATAGTGGCACACACTTGTAGTATCAGTACTTGGGAGGCTGAGACAGGAGGATTACAGATTTGCGGCCAGGCCCCGCTACTTAGCGAGGCCCTCCACAACTTAGTGAGACCCTGTTTCAAAATAAAGAATAAAAAATAGAGCTGTGTGTGTATCTCAGAGGTAGAATGCCCCTGGGTTCAATCCTTAAATACTGAAAATTTAAAAAAAAAACAGAAGTTGGCAAACAACAGCATTTCTCTCCCACTTTTCTTCTTCTTCTGGAAAATTTTATGAATTGGGTTGCAGGGAGCTCCTGCGTGGATTCTGAGGTAGCTCCTCACCAATAGCCTGTGGGAAATATACAGTATGTACTCTTTTCTGTTTGGCATCATTCACTCAGCATAACACAGTGTATTGCTGTGAATATCAGTAACCTGTTTCCTTCCAATGCCAACTGCTATTCCAGTGTACAGAAGCCACGGTTGGCTCATCCAATCACTTGGATTCTTATATATAAAGCAGAGACAGTGTAAACCCATGTCCCTGGCTTTCAAAGTCGCTGCACTTTTACCTTCTACCAGGTGACGCTCCGCCTCCTCCCCAATCAGTGGCATGGTCAAAATCTTTAACTTTAGCCATTCTACTGGGTGAGTCATGGTACTGCATTGTGTTTTTTATTTGAATTTTATGAATTACTGTAGATGTTGAATATTGTTGCATTTGTTTCTTTACTATCCTGAATATCTTGAATATCTTCTTTAGGTCAGTGTCTATTCAACTCTTGCAATTTTTTTTTGTATGTGTGTGGTACTGAGGTTCCTGGAAGCCCTTCTACCTCCGGGCTATACTCCCACACTTATTTTTTATATTTTTATTTGGAAACAGGGTCTCTTAAGCCTGCGTGGCTGGCTTCGAACCTGCGTGATCTTCCTGTCTCTGCCTCCCAAGCGTGGGGATTACAAGGGTGCACCACCACGCCTGGCAACGCTTGCAAATTGTAAAGGTTGGAATGTTTGATTTTTATTGAGTGTTGAGAATTCCTTCTACGTTCTAGTTACAAGATCTTTACCAGACATGTGATTTGCAAATATTTTCTCCCTGTTCACAGTTTGTTTTATTATTATCATATCAGTGTTTGATGAAGAGCTCAAGTTCTTAGTTCTAATGAAGTCTAAGTGATCAATTTTTTCTTTTAAGAAATTTTGAGAGCCAGGCATAGTGGCACACACCTGTAATTCCACCACCTGGGAGGCTGAGACAGGAGGATCACAGATTGGAGAGCAGCCTCAGTAACTTGGTGGGACCCTCAGCAACTTACTATCACTATGAATGACGTTATAATATAAGACTCTAATGCACCAATAGAAGTATTAAAGATAATAACAGGAAGTAAAATTGGGCTGGGTATGTACCTCAGAGGTAGAACACCCCTAGATTCAGTCCCCAGTAACACACAAACACACACACACACACACACACACACACACACACACACACACACACACCATGAAGCATTAGCCTAGCCTGAGGTCACAAAGGTTTTGTCCTACAAGTTTCCTTTTAGAAATCTTATAATTTTATGTTTTACATTTTGGTTTTGAAGGAATTTTTGCATATGACATAAAGTGTAGATCAAAGTTCATTTTTTGCCTAAGGGTATCCAGTTATTTCTTTGATGAAAAAATGCATTTTGTTATTTTGTTGAGGAACAACTGTCCCTGTATAACTGGGTTTATTTTTAGATTCCATTTGGTTCTATTGATCTACTTGTCCGATTGTGTTCTAGTTTTCTTTCTTTCTTTCTTTCTTTTTTTTTTTTTTTTTTTTCGGGTCTGGGGATGGGACTCAGGGGCATTTGACCTCCAAGCTACATCTCAGGCTCTATTTTTTTATTCTTTATTTTGAAACAGCTAAGTAGCTGAGGCTGTCCATGAACCGCGATCCTCTGGTCTTAGCCTCCCAAATGCTGGGATTACAAGCATGTACCACCATGCCTGGCATAGATTTATTTCTGATCGATTTTTTTATATAAATAAGAAAATAGAAAACTTTTTAAATATGTCATCAAACTGTGATGGTTATTACTGGTGAAATTTTTATTAATGCATATTGATGTTTAGTTTGATTGGGAGTTGTTTTCAGATAATCTAATAAACATTTCACATCTAGCTAAAAAGGTCTCAAAAAGATGAACAGGGCTTTTCTGGAGGAGAGAGCAAAGCAATCTCTAATTCTGAAAATAAAAATACTATGTAATACAAAATAGTATAAATGGTGATTTTAATCTTTCTAGAAAGCTAGAGGAAGTGATACTTTCCTATTAATTCATTAAAACATTGATGACAAGGTGTATCAATAAAGCTATTTTACCACGAATTTCAAGGATTTAAAACTTCTTTAATTTTTCTTACATTTTAAATTTGTATGTTTAGAGAAACATGTGCTTCTTATATTATTTAATAAATGCTTAAAATGTATAATATTAATACATTATTAATGCTAATATTTTACTTGTGCTTTCTGCTATGGGAAATCTATTGAAAGAATGGATGTCTTATAGTGGTATATAAATGGAAGGGGTTTAGTACATCTGGGTCCAACAATCAAAGGATATACAACAAATATTCCTTTTAGTTTGTTTGTGCTCTTATTTAATTTGTGCATTTATGTTACTATAGTTTAGATGTTGAATGTTTCCTAAAGATCTATTTGATAAGTCTTGGTCTCCAGCTTGATGTCCTTGACCAGTGGTGGAACTTTTAAGTGGGGCCTAGTGGAAGGTCCTTCAGTCATTGGAGGTGTGGCATCAAAGGAGACTGTAGGGCTCCAGGCCCCTCTTCCATCTCTTTTGCTTGGTGGTTTGCGAGGTTGTGGTTTCTCTCTACCAGGTGTCCCTACCTTGATCTGTTGCCTTACCAAAAGTCCAAAGAAACAGCACTAGTTGTTTGTGGACTGAAACCTCTAAAATTGTGAGTCAAAATAACCATTTCTCTTTATAACTTAGTTATCTTAGGTATTTAATTATAGTTGTGAAAAATTGTCAAGCACACATAGCTATTTTATTCAGCTGTCCACAGTTCAAAAGCTAGTGTTACGATGTTTATGCTGCACTAAAAGAAGATGATTTGAGAAAAATTAAACCATACGCATTTACTATGTATGTCTTCACTATAACTCTGCATTTCAAAACACGAAGTTTATAAAAACATAATTACCAAATACCATATAACAGTGGGCAATCTCTGCCTGCTTCTTCATCTATAAAATAGAAATTATTTCACTGGTGGTACAGAGATATTGTGAGACTAGATGGTCTATTATGTGACAAGAGAGAGAAGTTACATAGTAATGTACCACATTTCTGTGGTGTTTGGCTGTGTTTAGAAATTTTCAACATCATTTTCTCACTTAGAATCTCCCAGACATCAATGAAATAAGCAGGTGAGGCCCAATGTCTTCATTTCATGAGTTTTAGAGGCAAGAGAAGAATGAGAGTAACAAAAATACAAGAGGAAAAATAAGAGTCCAGGTGTTAGACTCTATTATAATAATATGACATCTGTGTCCCTGTGAGTATTTTACTATCTCAGAGTTTGTACACCAAAAATGGTATACATTTTTAAAAAGGTAATGTAATATGTTAGGATCATAATGAACACATTGTTTTATACCCTATTTTGTGTGTGTGAAGGGGTGTACTGAAAATTGAACCCAGGGATATTCTAATTCTGAGCTATTTCCCAGCCCTATTTTAATTTTATTTTGGACAGGATCTCACTTAGTTGCCAAGGCTGGCTTCAAACCTGTGATCCAACGGTCTCAGTTTTCTTAGTACTAGGATTACAGGAATGTGCCATCATATCCAGCAATATTTTATTTTTATAAAAGGAAAATACACTGCCTATTTGGGTGATGTCTGAAAGATAGCTTCTTCTCTTCTGAGAGGACTGAGGATGTCAAAGAGATAGGTGTAGGGAAACTGGGGATGAGATTGGAGAAGAGGAATGATCTGAACATTTGGAGAGAGTGGCTATGTGTCAAGCGTAGGGAAATAGGCACAGGCCTTCAACCGGGAGGAGAGGAGTCCAGAGGAAATGAGGCGGAACTGCAGCGGGGAGCAGTGTGCTTAGCAGGCAGTAGCCAGGTTGAGAGGAAATTGTGCTGTTCTGCTGCCTCTGCTAAGGTTACAGATGGATAAAAGGAATCAACAGATGTTAACAAAAATCTTAGAAAGTGGGTCTAGTCAAAGGACAATTTGTTGTTTCTAATGAGCTCCCAAGAGATGAGTTGTAAAAATCTTAATCATACGACCTCTGGGATGATTCCAAGAAGCAGTTTCCTCAGGCCTCAGTGCCAGGCTGAGGGGCTAGAGTTTTAAATTTTGATGTTTTCCAGGCTAGTGATATGTAGTATGATATTCTTTCGCAATGCCTGCCAGCGTATGTTACAATTTCACATCACAGTGAGGTTCCATGTGGTAAAATATACACGCACAGAGCTCTTTTGCACTTCTCTCCACATCCGCCCCCCTCCCTCCTCTCTCCCCACAGATCTCAGTGAGATTGGCAATGACACATCCAGGTACTGCTGTAGTATTAACTGAACTGTCTCCTTCCCCATCCTCCTTCTTCCCCTCTCTAGCTCTTAGCCCTAAGCCCCTTAAGTCCCTTATGTTTCCTATTTTCTTTCTTTTTTATACTTTTATTGGTGCATTATAGTCTACATCATAATGTAGTCTGCAGTGACCATGACATACATGCACACAGATTTTGGTGGGTTTTCCCTGGCTCTCTCCACGCTCTTTCCCCATACAGGACATTGAGGCTGACATTGGTATTCACATATATGTGCATAATGCCAGGGAAAGAGATTCCTTTATTGATTATTCCCCCGCCCCAGCCTAGGCTGCCTCTCTGGCTCCACTGGGGTTTTCTCTCCATTAACTAAAGTCCCTCTTATATCCTGTTACTCCCTAGCTTCTGCATACTAAAGAAAACATGACTCTTTACTTTCTGTGACTGGCTAATCTCACTTAACACAACAGAAAGAAAACATAGCACCCTTGACTTTCTGAGTCTGATTAATCTTGCTAGTGTAATATCAAATCCAGAGCCTCACATGTTAAGCACTATTACCACTGAGCTACAACCCTGTCCTGTGTTGGGCAATTTCGCCCAACTATATGCTAATACAAGTGAGTACACTGAAGGTAGGCTAGGCTAAGCGTGATGTTCCTTAGGCGAGGTGTAGTTAATGTCATTTTTATCTACCACATTTTCAGCTGATAGCGGATTTGTGGGAACACAGACCGGTCTTAAGGAGCACCTCTAGTTAAAGGTGCAACCTGGCCTACAATGTTGCATGTCAGCAAAGTTGTTCAGCTGTGGTCAGAAGCAGAGGGACTTGCCATTTACCAAGCATTCAGTTCATAACAGCAGATGATTGCTCAGGCTGTTCCTGCTCTGCTGGAGACAACAAACAAACAGATAAACAGATAAATACCAGCCAGGACCCCTGGTATGGTAGTGCAGGCCTGTAATTCAAGTACTTGGGATGCTGAGACAGGAAGACTATGCAGGTATTTAGTGAGACTTTCAGCAACTTAGTGAGATCCTATTTAAAAATTAGAAAGTGCTGGGGGTGGAGCTCAGAGGTAGAATTCCTGTGGGTTCAATCCCAAGTACCAAAAAAAAAAAAAAAAAAAAAGGAAAAAAATTCCAGGCGGGGATGCGTATGATGATGAGTGAGAAGGAATCTGAGACAGAGCAGAAGGGTGAGACAGGGAAAGGTTCAGGCAAAACCTCCCCAGGAAATTAATATTTAAGCTGAAATCTAATGAGCAAGAAGGAGCTCCACATATGCCACTCTGTAGGAGGAATAGACCAGGCAGGCAGGACAGGAGTATAATGGCCCAAGACGAGGGGAGTGTGGTCCTGCTCAGGGACAGTGCGGTGCTACTCAAGGATGAGCAGTCTCCTCAGGGAAGTCGTGTGTAAGAAGACAGACACGACATCATTTTGCTGTTTGCTTTCCTCTCTCCCTCCTCCTTAAGTATTCACGTTGAGCCCAGGACACTCTACCACCGAGCTCCATCCTGGCCCATTTTATTTTTTGACTTGAGGAAGGGTCTCAGTAGGTTGTCTAACCTGGTCTTGAGCCTGTGGTCCATCAGATGGAGCAGCTGGGATTGCAGGCTCATGGCACTTGGCCCAGCTCATGTTCTTTGGAATCGTAGCTTACATGGTTTCCTATGTTCATAAGTGAATATCAGAAGGAAAGCATTCTGGGTAAGGGAGTGCGAGTAGGAGGAACTTCTTTGGGAAGGGATCTAATCCATAATGGAGACCAGGACTGGGATAGGTTGGGAAAGAAGAGGAAAGATGAGATAACCTTTGTAGGGAGATGTTTAAGGAAGTAGTTAGAATTATTGCCACTACGTTTGGTGGAAGGATTCAAACTGAGGAACTGAGAGAGGATAAGACATGAAAATAAGACCAGCAGGTATAATACAAGGGAGGACTAAGACCATGGGAGAGGGTGCATCCCCCAGAGCTGTGGACAGAAGGCGGAAGCTGACAAAAATGGTGCAGGCTTACAAGAAACAGCTTCCAAAAGAGGCTGGCAGCCAGATGTAGTGGCACACACTTGTAATCCCAGTACTTGGGAAGCTGAGACAGGAGGATCACAAGTTCATGGATGGCCTCAGCAAGTAGTGAGATTCCAATCTACCTAGGAAGACCCTGTTTCAAAAACTGAAATAAAATAGGGCTGAGGATGTAGCTCAGAAGTAGAATACCCCTGGTTTCCATCCATAATAACACCTACACACCCACACACACACCCACACACACACACACCCCAAGAGGCTGGCAGATTAACAACCAGATATTGAGCAGAAAGTGGAGAGAGAGGGAATATAATTGTATTCTCCTTGATGTGTCCAACCGTAATGTCTCCCCAACTCATAAACATTCTAATGTCCCTGGTTTTCAATATGTAAAAGGAGACTATTACAGTGTACGTGTGTGCACATGCACGCTCGCATACACTGACACGCTCACTCATACATGCACACCCACAGAGGAGTTGAGATAAGGGACAAAAACCATTTATAATATAGTAGGACTTCAAGTTATATTAGATTGTTAGCCCACAGGGACAGTACTAGCTATTTATTATTGAATTTCCAGTGTCCAGCACGGTGCCTGGCAAGAAATAACACTGAATTAATTAGTTGACTTGAATGAGTAAACTAATGAATTACTGCCTATAACTACACTATTCAGTGCAGATTCTTAACATTTATTTCTGATTGTCCCAGCATCGGTCTTCTTGACTCTAAATTGTCTTTCTTTGATCTCTCTTCCAAAATGGCACTAGGGTTTTAAAAAACACATATCCAATCATGACAATTTTTTTTTTTTACAAATTCTGAAGAGGCTCTTCCCTGCCCCTCAGAGAAAACTCAACCTCCTCAGCATGGTTTAGAAGGCCTTTCTGCCTTGGCCTGGGTTCACAGGTTCCCTTCTCTCATTTTAGAAAATCTCATAAGAACCTGGGGCTCTTAAAAATGTGATAATTCTTTCTCAAGTTATATTGATTAGGAATTGAATTTTGTTGTCCATAATACTAACTTAATTATAGTCTTAAACAATTATTTTTCTCACTTAACGAGGAATTTGCAAGTGGGTAGTCCAGAGTGTGTGGAGCTGCTAAGGCTCAAGTTCCTGCTGGTCGCTGCTTACCGTCATGCGACCACCCATGTCAACAATATAACTATTTGGACTAAGAACTGAGACCACCTGTGTCAACTTTCGGGTGAGAAAAAGAGAATTTGAGTTCAAGGTCTTAGTGTGGAAATATCCAATATAGCATGCATTAGTTGTTAGTTTTAGAAAAACTCCGGCCAAGAAAAAGATTGTAACTGGTAAGTAATTTGAAAGCTGTTTTAGAATGTTTCTGCACCTCAGTCTATCTGAGGTCACAGTGTGTTCCCCTGGCAGACAGCACACTTCCAATAACAGTGTTTACTTATCAAGAGTCACTCCGGCCCTCAACTAGCTGAGTGCACTGATCCTAAATGTGGATGTACTGAACTTGGCCCAGTTCCAATCAGTTCCTGGCCTTGAAAGATCCACCTTAATCCACTGGGGTCTAAATTCAAAAACCTCCCCTGGCTTTCCCCTTGTGGAATACCACATCATCAAGATGGTGTTCTTTCTTTTTTTCTGCAGGGAGTTCTGATAAACACAGGTTTGCTTTAATACCAGGTTGTCTGATGATATTTTGGGGTTCAATACTATCCTTAGCTTATGGCTTTTGTCTTCTCTTTGGAAATACCATGACTTTATTCCAGGCTCAAAGAAATGGGGAAGGGTGAAGAGCAAGAAGCACAAACCAATTAAAACTTACCTTTGAGAACCCCTGAGGTCGTTGGCGGTGAGGACTTGGCAGCACCACGCTGATGGGAAACATAGCCACCCTTTGCCTTGTGCAGAAGGTGCAAGAGCAGGAGGAGGTCTCTTGCTATGCTCTCTCATCTTGTGAGTTCATAATTGCTCAGCACCAGCATGTACCATTTGGAAAAATATTACGTAATGATGTAGACAACGTGGATGGGGTAAATTTCCATCAATGCTAAGCTGTTTAGATTAAACTTGTGATAAAGTGAGCCTAGGCCTTAGTTTCAATAACACCATGATGTTACCCTGGGTGACCCCAAGGCACTAATGTTCACCAGCCTGAGAACTAATGTTCGTCACCAGGTACCTTGCTAGTCACGCATAACTGCCTGTTTGGCTTCTCTGATTCCTGTTTGGCTTGTACCTGCAGGGAAACAAAGGCCATTAGGAACTTTCTATCCTTAAATCAATCAAAAGGTGGACAATAGAAGGGACTGACATGGGAAGTTGAGGTCTTGCACAGTGTTGTTCCTGGTTTCTGTACTTTCCGCTTGACTTGCACACCCACTAAAAGAAACTATAGATTGTCCATTCTGTGGGAACCTAAACTCTTCACTCTTGATCTTGTAATTTTGATGTATACAAAGAGCCCTGAGAAATGGCTCCTCAGGGCTAACCACCCTGCAGTGTAGTTGCACTTTCTATTTGACTTAAACTAAGCCTGAGTGGTCTTCTCTGGTGGTTGCCCTATAACAAATTATCATAAAATAACTATCAATCTTCATGATATTTGCAACAATTATAAGAAAATGTATTCTAAGTTATCCATCCCGAGATGACCATAGCACTGTGTGTGTGTGTGTGTGTGTGTGTGTGTGTGTGTGTGTGTGTGTGTGTTACTAGGAATAGAACCCAGGGGCACTCTGCTTTCAAGCTATAACCCCAGCACTTTTTATTTTTTGTTTGAAACAGAGTCTAGCTATGTTTCTGAAAATCTTGCTATGTTGCTAAAGCTGTCCTTGAACCTCTAATATTTCTGTCTCAGCCTCCCAAGGGTGATTACTGGGATTATAGGTGTGTGCCCTCACACCCACCTATGATTTTAAAGAATCAAAATAATTTAAAGATGTAGTTGCGTGGAATGTGAATGCCAGAAACTTTGAATTCTTAATTATGGCTTATAGCACTTACCATATTTAAAAAGAAGACCTTTTTCAATTTCAAGTCCAACATGGCTCATTATAAAAGTTTTGCATTGTACAAATAAAAGCTAACATGCTCACCATTGCCAAACCTATCTGCCACACCTCCTCCTCAAGAAGAGTTCTGTTAATGCTTGGTTTATAGCCTTTCAGATAATTTTCAATACATTTAGAAACATATGCATACAAACAAACACAAAAAAGTTTTGTGTTATGTTAATCATGTTACATAAATTGGGCCCCAAATTGGTTTCTGTTCCTTTTTTTAGACAGCATTCTATGTCTGTATCCATAGTGCAAACAATTCATTTAAATACCTACGTAGTTTCAATTGCATGAATGAACCCTAACCTGATTAACTCAGTTTGTGCTTGAACTGTTTCTTTCCCTTCCGCCTCTTTCTTCCCTTTCCTTTTGCTATTAAAAGCAATCCCATGACAAACTTGTCAGTATGTAAGATTATTCTTAAGTATATTTTGTTCTTTAAGCCTTTTGTCAGTGTGACGGGTAGAATATGGTACCTTATTGTTTCTTTTATTTATATGTCTTTAATAGTAATGATCTGGTCACTTATATTTCTATATTACCTAAATTGGCCATTAATATTTCTCTTGTGAACTGCTTAGACCTCTTCTGTCCAACATAACAGCCACTAGTCAAGTATAGCTACGAAGCCCTTGAAATATGTCCAGTCTGATTTGGGTTGTACCTTTAGCATAAAATACATGAATATTTAAAAGACTTAGTCTAAGAGAAAGGATGCAAAATATCTCACTTTTATTTTTACATTGATTATTTTTTTATTATTTATTTTATCAATTATTTTTAAAGATTGTTTTAATAGTGAGATACACTGCTTTAAACAAAAAAAATTTGTGTGTGTGTGTGTATGTGTGTGCTCCTAGGGATCAAATCCAGGGCATGGTAGGCAAATAGTCTACCACTGAGCTGCACCCAGAGTCCTACTTTAAGCAATCTTAATATGGCTAATGAAAAATCTTAATATGGTATATTAATCTTAATATGGCAATCTTAATATGGCAAAATCTTAATATGGCAATCTTAATATGGCTAATGAAAAATCTTAATATGGCATATGAATTACATATGTAGCTCACATGGTATTTATACTGAATAGAAATAATTATCTTTTAATTGGGTTGATTATATTTTTCTTATTAAATTTTAGGAGTTCTTGATATATTGTTAATACTTACCCATTGACTGTTATCTTTACAGTAAATATTTCTTCTCAGTCTATAATTTGCTGTGAATCTTGAATTATGGATTTCCATGTCATGTAAAAGTTGTAAGTTTTTAAGAATCTGTTCATTATTTCCTTTATTTCTCTTTTTTGTTTGTTTTGTCACCATGACAAGATTACAAAATAACTTCTGGTGAATTTTCTCAGTACTGGGGATGGAACCCAGGGGCATTGTAACTCTGAGTTACACCCCAGCCCTATTTTTTATTCTTTATTTGGAAATAAGGTCTCACTGAGTTGCAAAGGGCCTCACAAAGTAGCTGAAGCTGTCTGCTAATTATGATCTCCATGTCTCAGCCTCCCAAATGCTGGGATTACAAGTGTACACCACCACACCTGGCCTGGTGACTTCTGAAAGTCAGATGTGTGGCTAGAAGTATTTTCAATGAGTGATAGCTTTTGACTGTCACTAAAAATGAAAACCAATTCTCCCAGCATCACTGTTAAGCTTGATTTTCTTTCTCCACTGATGAGAATTGCTTCTGAACTACAACATTTCTGGAACAAAATAAAAAATTTTAAAACACTATTGCTGTCATCAATACATTTCAGTGTTCCTGTACCAAAATCTCACTATTTTAATTACTAATGTTTTATAGAACGTTACTATATCTCAGAGAACGAGGCTTTTTCGGGGAGATTCAAAATGGTGACTATGGGACACAGCACATCTCAGTAGTTGGAACAAATAAAGTTCATCTACCAAGAAGGCAGTGTCTTGACAAACAAAAGAAAAGCTCAAAAACAAAACAGAGAGCCGGGCGTGGTGGGCACGCTTGTAATGCCTGCGCTTGGGAGGCGGAGACAGGAGGATCGCGCAGGTTCGAAGCCAGCCGCGCTGGCTTAAGAGACCCTGTTTCGAAATAAAAATATAAAAAATAGGTCTGGGAGTGTAGCCTGGAGGTAGAAGGGTTTCCAGGAACCCCAGAACCACCACCAAAAAAAAAAAAAAAAAAAAAAACAACCAGAAACAGGAGCCATGACGGAAGGAATCCAGTACTCTGAACTGGGAGATCCACTGCAAAAAGTTCATGTGCATGACTGACTAGGTGCAGCTGCCAACCTGAACTGCAAGTGCTGGCTCCAGTGCTGCTGACTTCAGTGCTGCCATCCCAAGAAATCTCAAAATATAATCCAAGAACTTGAAGTGCGTAAAGTGGTGGCAGAGCTCCAACATCTTAAGTGACCAGCACCACACTGCAGGAATGCAGAAAAAGATCCAAAAGCCTATGCTCTCACCACAGGTGGTACTCAGCAGTTAGCCACACCCTCCAGAGAGCTGGCAGCAGGGCAGCCAGGTAATCACTTGCATTACTCGTTACTTGGCGGATAATGGCCCAGAGAAGCTGTGGAACCCCAGCTGGCTAAGACCTGGTGGCCCACCCAGGAGGTAGTCCAGTTAGAACCTCTAGAGACATAGGAAAAGTGCTCAAGACACGGTGCTTGCACAGGGTCACGGGGATCACTTCAAGACTATACTGGATGCCCTCTGCTGGTGTGGGTAGGGAGGGCCAGGCTCAGGACAGGAAGGTATAGAGGACAAGGCCCAATTGTGGATCCCAGGGCCAGAGGCTTACACAGAACTCATTAACAGTGACACCAACACCCTGGACACTTTTTTTTTTTTTTTTTTTTTTTTTTTTGGTGGTACTGGGGTTCCTGGAAGCCCTTCTACCTCCGGGCTACACTCCCAGACCTATTTTTTTTTTAATATATTTTTATTTGGAAACAGAGTCTCCTAAGCTAGCGCGCACGGCTGGCTTCGAACCTGCGCAATCCTCCTATCTCTGCCTCCCAAGCGCAGGGATTACAAGGATGTGCCACCACGCCCAGCCCACCCTGGACACTTAAACACAAAGCTGTCAGAGACAAGAGAGGGGCATAAACATTCATAGAGTGAGTTTAAAATCTGACAATAGGTTGTGGAACAAATGAGAGACATTGGAATATACTCCAAAATCTACCACAGTGAACAGACATACAGATACTATACGGCCCGGGTCCTATATACATAAATTAGCAGGACTGCTATTTTTTTGTTTTGTTTTTCTCTCACACTGCCGCTAGTTCTTTTTTATTTTTGTCCTTTTTTCCTCTACTTTAATCCTTTCTTTTTCTTTTGGTTGTTTTTTTTTCATTGATTTGTAATTGTTAATTTTTGTAACTTGTTTTGTTACTTTATTCATACTTGTTTGCTCCTTCCCCCCATT